>NC_092464.1:55360642-55458142 GCF_047495875.1 Pithys albifrons albifrons
AGGTTCTCAGAAAATACTGCATCCCAACAGCCTGAGCATTTCCTTAAAAACTGTCATCTCCCAAAACCAAAATATCGATTTATAGTATTCTAGTGGATAATTGTTGTTTGACATCTTGCATGGTAGAGGTAACAAAGCATAGCACCTTCCTAGAAAGGTGTTGGCTTAAGTAGTCCTCTCATTTGTTTTACTGTGTGTCAGTCAAAAGTTTGAATAAACATCTGGCACGTTCTGCAATCACAGACATGAGCTTTAATTACAGTCTGCCTCTTAGATCATTTATGTTTGCTGTAATCGATGATGCTGCCTATTTCTGATCAAGGAACAGAGTTTGGGGGACTTGGCAAAGAGTGAGTTTGTAGCTGTTCCTCAGTCTGTGCAGTTCTGGATGAGCCAGAAATGTAGATTTAACCTAGTTCAGGCAGGTGAACATCACTGAATCTCATTTGAATTTCTTTATGACAGTGAAGTTACCAGTCTCCTGCCCTTAGGCCGGTTTGGTGTCACCTGCAGAAGAACAAATGCCAGGTGGCACCTTTGCTGGCACAAAGGGAGCAATGCATGGGCAGACAACACTGATGTGAAAGCCTGTCTGGACAAAGTTACTGCACCACTGTCTTTGGCCAGTTTGAGCTGGTGCCCTGGTTTGAGCTGGAGTAGAGTTCATCTTTTTGGGCAGTTTGAGCTGGTGCCCTGGTTTGAGCTGGAGTAGAGTTCATCTTTTTGGGCAGTTTGAGCTGGTCCTCTGATTTGAGCTGGAATAGTTCATCTATTTGGCCAGTTTGAGCTGGTGTTCTGGTTTGAGCTGGAATAGTTCATCTTTTTGGCCAGTCTGAACTGGTGCTCTGGTTTGAGCTGGAATAGTTCATCTTTTTGGGCAGTTTGAGCTGGTCCTCTGATTTGAGCTGGAATAGTTCATCTTTTTGGCCAGTTTGAGCTGGTGTTCTGGTTTGAGCTGGAATAGTTCATCTTTTTGGCCAGTCTGAACTGGTGCTCTGGTTTGAGCTGGAATAGTTCATCTTTTTGGCCAGTTTGAGCTGGTGCTTTGGTTTCAGCTGGAATAGAGTTCATCTTTTTGGGCAGTTTGAGCTGGTGCCCTGGTTTGAGCTAGAACAGAGTTCATCTTTTTGGGCAGTTTGAGCTGGTGCCCTTGTTTGAGCTGGAATAGTTCATCTATTTGGCCAGTCTGAACTGGTGCTCTGGTTTGAGCTGGAATAGAGTTCATCTTTTTGGCCAGTTTGAGCTGGTGCCCTGGTTTGAGCTGGAATAGTTCATCTTTTTGGGCAGTTTGAGCTGGTGCCCTGGTTTGAGCTGGAATAGAGTTCATCTTTTTGGGCAGTTTGAGCTGGTGCCCTTGTTTGAGCTGGAATAGTTCATCTTTTTGGGCAGTTTGAGCTGGTGCCCTGGTTTGAGCTGGAATAGAGTTCATCTTTTTGGACACTTTGAGCTGGTGTTGTGGTTTGAGCTGGAACAGAGTTAATCTTTTTGGCCAGTTTGAACTGGTGTTCTGATTTGAGCTGGAATAGTTCATCTTTTTGGCCAGTTTGAGCTGGTGCCCTGGTTTGAGCTGGAATAGAGTTCATCTTTTTGGACACTTTGAGCTGGTGTTGTGGTTTGAGCTGGAACAGAGTTAATCTTTTTGGCCAGTTTGAACTGGTGTTCTGATTTGAGCTGGAATAGAGTTCATCTTTTTGGGCAGTTTGAGCTGGTGCTCTGGTTTGAGCTGGAATAGTTAATCTTTTTGGGCAGTTTGAACTGGTGCCCTGGTTTGAGCTGGAACAGAGTTCACCTTTTTGGGCAGTCTGAACTGGTGCCCTAGTTTGAGCTGGAACAGAGTTCATCTTTTTGGACACTTTGAGCTGGTGCCCTGGTTTGAGCTGTAATAGAGTTCACCTTTTTGGCCAGTTTGAGCTGGTGCTCTGGTTTGAGCTGGAACAGAGTTCATCTTTTTGGACACTTTGAGCTGGTGCCCTGGTTTGAGCTGGAACAAAGTTCATCTTTTTTGGCCAGTTTGAGCTGGTGCTCTGGTTTGAACTGGAATAGAGTTCACTTTTTTGGGCAGTTTGAGCTGCTGCCCTGGTTTGAGCTGGAATAGAGTTCACCTTTTTGGCCAGTTTGAGCTGGTGCCCTGGTTTGAGCTGGAACAGAGTTCACCTTTTTGGCCAGTTTGAGCTGGTGCCCTGGTTTGAGCTGGACCACAGCTCATCTTTTTGGGCAGTTTGAGCTGGTGCCCTGGTTTGAGCTAGAACAGAGTTCATCTTTTTGGGCAGTTTGAGCTGGTACCCTGGTTTGAGCTGGAATAGTTCACCTTTTTGGCCAGTTTGAGCTGGTGCTCTGGTTTGAGCTAGAACAGAGTTCATCTTTTTGGCCAGTTTGAGCTGGTGCTCTGGTTTGAGCTGGAATAGTTCACCTTTTTGGCCAGTTTGAGCTGGTGCTCTGGTTTGAGCTAGAACAGAGTTCATCATTTTGGCCAGTTTGAGCTGGTGCCCTGGTTTGAGCTGGAATAGTTCATCTTTTGGGGCAGTTTGAGCTGGTGCCCTGGTCTGGGTGGTTTTAAAGTTTACAGAATTTTTGGTAATGTAGGCAGTGGAGGTCTAGAAGGCAACATGCAGCAAATTCCAGATGATCTTAAGAAAACACTGTGAGAGTAGTGATCCACTGCAGATTCTTCCAGTCTGTAAGTGCTCTGAACTAAGCTTGAAGGCAGCACTGCTTTGAGCAGCTGTTTGAAGTAAATCACTCTCAGATGTCCCTTCCACTCCACGTTGTTCTGTTTCTTTGGGACTAATGCAGGAAGCACATTTAGACCAGGAACTGAAGGTGGGGTGCAACCTCAGCAGACTGAGGAGAGGGCTTTGTGCCTCTGCATGGCTTGGCAATGCCACATGTGTTGGAGTGTGTGTGGTCATTGGACAGAGATAAAATTATCACAGTGAAACATGAGAGAAGGAGGAGCCTCTGAGACAGAACTCAGTGATGTGGCAGAGCATGAAAATAGCAGCTCCACTTCCAAACCCAGCCAGAATCCAGTGCTCTGTGCACAGAAATGGCTTTCCATCTTATTAATTACATACCAAGTACAAGTTAACTCAGTCATGTTAGGCATGGCTAAAGCTCTCAAGCAGTTTTCAAGGGTAGCAAATAACTTGTTTTATTTGCAAAGTAGATCAGAAAGCCAGAAGAGATTTTTGCAATCATTTATTCAGAACTCCAGTTTAAAACATGCACAGCATTTTGTGGTTTTAGAGAGCATGTTTTAGAAAAGGTCTCATTTTTCACTGTACAAATTTTTGGTTGTAGAAAAGCTAACATAACTCTCAGCAAATTGTCCCAAAGGTTAATGACCTTTGCTGAACTTTATTTTGACCTTAAAAATGCCTGACTCTCTTCAACTGATGGGTTGATTTTATGCTTTTTCTGCAACAGTGAGAAATTTCATAGCAACTTCTGAAACTTCTGTTTTCCCTCTGGGTATTTAGAGAGTGTAACCAAGTTTGCTTTTTGCTGTTTTACTCCAGGCAGTGCTCTGGGATTTGTGGAGCCTGTTCAGTGAGGGAGAGACTTTGTGTGACGAGTAGGATTCAGCAGGACAAAATGCTTTGGACTCACAAGTTGAGAAGGGCTCCATGTGGTGAAGATTGAGGACTTTGAAAATGCACATTCTAAACCAGCTTTTTCAGTCTGTTATCTTGAGTCTCCTTCCATTCTTCACGGCCAGAAGGCTCTTGGTTTCACTGACACAGCACGGGCCAAAAGCATTTCAAATACATGAGATGTGTTTCAGACTTGTTGATGTCTGGTTTGGGTGGAGTGGATTTGTTTGTATGTGGTTTTTTTAACAAAGAATGGATTGTCTGTAAATAATCCGTGGGGTTTTTAGACTCTCTCAGACCCATAGAGATGTTTGTGTTAAAATCCTGTTAAGAGTCTTTGCTTTCATGGACAGGCCTCTCCCCATCTTAAGATCTGCCTGAATCCTTTGTTTCCAAGTATTTGACCTTTCATTTGTCCACATAATTTGCTTAATGCTGAGCTTATGAAGTGATCCAGCTTGGCCTGCCAGTATCAATTTTCCTTTGTGATATTTGAATCTTTTTTCTTACTACATTTTTTTCAGAGTTTCATCAGTGATGGTTTGTTGTTCACAAATCTATTTTGAGAGACTTCTATTGATTTTTCATAAGAGTACTGAGCACCTGTATCAGTCTTTGCATTGCACAAGTCTCTTAGTTAAAACTTCAATTATAAAATGCACTAAAATGCTGTGGGGTTTGAGATCTGTTTTCAGTAGCCACTCATTGTTCAGAGGGTGGAAAGACCTCCAAGGTCAAGTCCAACCACTGTAACAGCATCTCTAAAGAGACCTGTCCACAATTATCTTGGAAGTCAGTTTAAGAAAATATATAATTGATGTAGAGTACAAGGTAAAAATATTAAGTACTGGAGTTTTTCCAGATTGGACTCCATAAGTAAGTGAGAATTGGAGAAATTGCATTAAGTGGAGGAAACCCCTTTGCTGCACTGAGTTCAAAACACTTGTCCCAGTCTAAACTGCTTCTGAATTGTGTAACACAAGGCTTCTCCAAGGGTTATTTGTGCTCACTGGTATGTGAAGAAGGTATTTCCATATCAAGTCATGGCCACAGACAATTGGCAGGTTCAGCCAAAGACCAGCAATCACTAGGGATGTCCACAGTGCCAAGGTCAGGCCAGAAGGCAACCCAATGTGCCTGGCTCTGACGTTGGGAGGCTGAAATGCAGCTGGAATGTTGCCCATGTGGGAACACTCTGGAGAGGAGCTCCCAAGGAAAGGGGCAAGCCCTCAGGGAGGTTTCCTGGCAGAGCTGTCTGGGAGGGAGTCTCTGCTGAATGCTCTTCCAGCTTTTTCTGGAGATGCTCGAGAGTCAGCTGAGAATTCTCAAAGAACTGTCTTAGCCAGCTGGCCCTGCAGGCAGGAGGTAGAACTCCCTGCAGCACTCCAGGCTGGGCACAGAGTGGCTGGAGAGCAGCCAGGCAGAGGGACCTGGGGGGACTGAGGGACAGGAAGCTCAACAGGAGCCACCAGTGTGCCCAGGTGGCCAAGAAGGCCAAGGGGATCCTGGCCTGGATCCAAACTAGCGTGGCCAGCAGGCCCAGGGCAGTGACCCTTCCCCTGGACTCTGCCTTGGGGAGGCCACACCTTGAGTGTTGTGTTCAGTTCTGGGCCCCTCAGTTGAGGCAAGAGATTGAGGGGCTGGAGTGGGGCCAGAGAAGAGCAACGAGGCTGGAGAAGGGACTGGAGCACAAGTGCTGTGGGGAGAGGCTGAGGGAGCTGGGGGTGTTCAGCCTGGAGAAGAGGAGGCTCAGAGGTGACCTCAGCACTGTCTGGAACTGCCTGAAGGGAAGTTGTGGCCAGGTGGGGGTTGGTCTCTTCTCCCAGGCACTCAGCAATAGGACAAGGGGGCACGATGGGCTCAAGCTCTGCCAGGGGAAATTGAAGCTGGAGATCAGAAAAAACTTCTTTGCAGAGAGAGTGCTCAGGCATTGGAATGGGCTGCCCAGAGAGGGGGTGGATTCCCCATCCCTGGAGGTTTTTCAGCTGAGCTTGGCCGTGGCACTGAGTGCCATGATCTGGTAAAGGGACTGGAGTTGGACCAAGGGTTGGATTTGATGATCTTGGAGGTCTTTTCCAACCCAATCCATTTTAGGATTCTGTGATTCTATGAAAAGAAAACTCCATGGTAGAGCACAAGGAGCCCAAAGAATTGACCACAGGAAAAAAGCTTTGATGATGATGTCTGCACCAATATGTCATTATCTGTCTGGATTGTGAGACTTAAACTCTGTCAAACCAAGCAGGAGAAGTCATCCTTCATGTCAGAGCAGTAATGGAGGATTGTCACGTCCAGTTTTTCAGCAGCAAATGAAATTGGATTTCTGTTTCTACTTTTAGTACTGTATCTAGAACTCCATATGCTTCATCAGTGTAATTCCTCTGCCCTGAGAGTATATAATGATAGTTAAGATATGTCATTTCAACTCACAGAATAAGAGATTATCACAGTATCTTATTAGGTCTTCAATAAAGTGCATCATTAGCCAATTTCTGTTTTCCCATAGAGGAACCCATGTCTGAGAATTCATATCCTTGAACAGACTGATGAAACAAGAAGGGGAAAGAGTGCCCTGAGCTCAGACTGTGGGAGGTGGTATCTTGACAATGTGAAACACATCACCTGACATTTCCATCTGTCAGGCCTGATCAATATGTGTGTCTGTGTCCCAGAAATCAATGGAGACACAGTTCTTTGCAGTAGCCACGAGACCCAACCTGACCTGGAAGAGAAATCATGGAAACAGCAAAGCACAAGCCCATCATCAAGGCTGACAAGTGACCAGCAGAAAAAAAAAAGGGTTCTGATTATTTTCCTTGCATTGGATGCAAGGAGAGTTTTCTCCAGAGGAAGCTGAAGACAACACAACACACACCTGAAGTTTGCCCTCCTGTCCTGCTTGTCCCCTTTCACACTGAAATGTGTATCACTTTAAATTACTTCTCTGTAGCACCATCAGTGCTAATGTCTCATACAGTTTCTAAAAGCCATGTGTACTAAGCAGACCCTTTAAAAGAGGATTCTTACATTTTTAGGATTTTTAATAAGAGGATATAGTAGTCTGTAATAATTTAAAAAGCAAAACCCTTTTCAAATGAAAGGGTTGGGATTGCAGAAACCTGAAAACATGGCAATGCATTCTGACAGGAGGGCTCCTTTGGGAGTGTCATTCTTTCACATGTTCCATTTCACAGAGGGAACAATGTAGAATCACAGACTATTCTGAGTTGGAAGGGACCCTCAAGGATCATCGAGTCCAACTCTCAGTCAATGGCCCACACAGGGGATTGAACCCATGACCTTGGAGTTATTACAACCAAGTTTTAACCCACTGAGCCAATCTCTGTCTCAAACAGCCTTTCCCTAGCAGATGGCTTGGGTCTGGACCTCCAGCTTTAATATTTATTGGTCATAGAAAGATGGAGTTTGTGTGATGGATTTTCCTTTATTTCAAACTGAATATGCTTGACATTGAGCCTGGTGTGAGGCTCCTTGGGTCAGTTTTTCCTCGTTTGAAATCCACAGCTATGGAACACACCACATTACAAGTCGTGGCAATTCCTGTTCTATGTCATCTTCAGTTCCAAAGGGGCAGATGCCCTCCAGATTTGGGCAGTTTGGGAGTGCTGGCACTGCCAGGCAAACAGGCTGTGTTCATATGTTAGTGCTGGCTGTGGCTTCCAAACTGATGGTGCACACTGTGTGACTGGGGGAAAAAAAAAAGAAAAAAAAATAGAAATTCTCTTAACCAGTGTGATGTGACACAGGAGTATTAGTGTTATTATCAAGAACTCAAGGCTTTCAATACAGCAGCAGAGGCACAGTGGAAAGGAAGAAGTAAAGCTGCTTGTTTTGAGGTTCAGTGGGGAAAGAAAATCAACAGCCTCATCAACAAAAGAAACCCCTTGTGCTCCTCAAACTCAATTTCCAATAGTGCTACAGTCCATGTTCCATATGAAGTGCCAGATAGTAAGTTCTCATGGGTAGAGAGAAGCCTGAAGTCCTTCTGGCTCTTATAATGCCTTTTTTCTTTCAACCTAAACTGCTGCTTGGGGGCAGGGAGGAACATTCTGCAAGGAGAGATTCTTGCAAGAGCTTTGGGACCTCCAAGGAAAGGAGGAGAAGCATTCCCAGAGTGTGGTTTAATTTACCTTGGGATCTTACTGGGTTTAGTTCATTTGTCAGCAAAATTATGGCATCAGCTCTTAAGGACTTGTCATATTTAGGTCCATGTAGGGGGTTATTGCTGCAAATCAGATCAAATGGAGCAGCAGGACAGTCAATGATGTGGGTTCACATAACACTATCACCTGTTTTCTTCTCTGTGGGGGTTCAAGGCACAGGTGTGTGAAGCAAGATCACAAAATCCCAGACTATTCTGAGTTGGAAGAGACCCACGAGGATCATCAAGTACAAATCTTAAGTCAATGGCCCAGAGAGGGGATTGAATCCATGACCCTGGCATTATTACAGCCAAGTTTGAACCAACTGAGCCCCAAGAATTATTCAGCTATTTTAAATTTACTTAAGGAATGTTTCCATTGTCTTCATTATATATTAACAGCAAGGGAATAAATGAGATCACGGCATGATTCTGTGAAACCACTATCACTGACTTAACTTTTTACAGAACTTCCTTTTGCTTTTACCCAGTTACCACATAATGTGTAGAATGGCAGCTTAAATTCTCCTCTTTTTACCCTCAGTCTGATATAAAAATTTCAGTTTCATTTTACAACCCCTCTAAATCATACTGTTTATAAGAGTCCTAACTTTTCCTTTTCCCCTTAGCATTCCATTAAGCAAAGACACTGGTTTTGGCCCAAAATGATCCAGTGAATTTACAGTACACAGTTAATTGCAGCACTGGCAAGTCTGACATGTGTTGCTTTTCCAGGGTAGCAGGTTTTATTTAATTCACTTTAAACCCCAGCAAACAGCAGCATCCAAGGACATCTGACAGCTGCTTTCCCCACTTAAATCCCACCACTGAGACTCGATTCCAAGAAAAATAACAAGTCAGGCTTGGTTAGTAGTGCTGGAGCCTGGACTACGAGTCTTGACAAGGGAAAGAATCATTTGTACTGTACCAGCTTTTCATGAGCTGGAGCACAGAGTAAATCTCTGCAATGGCAAAATAAAGCTGTCAGAAAGCTCTTTCACAAGATGTCATGGACATCAACATGACACTTCTCCCTCCTGGTCTTTTATACAGGTTGCTAATTCTGAAAGAAAAGTCATCTTTGCCTACATATTTGTGGATTCAGGCACTGACATTTATAAGCAGCAGTTGTGATGCCAGAACAAAAATACAGACACAATAACCAGGGGTACCCCTGGAGCCTTGCTGAAAATGCTTTAACTAAATGTCTGTCATCTAAGAAAAGGTGCTGCATTTGCTGCTTTGTATTTTGAAATTGATATCTACATGTTTGAAAAATTAACAGGCAAATGAGAATCCTTTCATACCCTGAGCAACATGACAATGGCCATGTGCATCACGGAGCAGGCAGGAATTTGGTTTCTCAAACCGTTGAATAGGTTCCTTTCTTCTCTGTCTTTACTGGACACTGATGAGAAAGTCTTGAGTTTGGATATCAAATCATGTGAATTCTTATATTAACAAGCAGATCTTGATTCAGGATTCTCGTTCTGAGCAGCTTTTAAATCTTCAATTTCCACACAATTTAAACAGGCTTTGCAAATAAATAGTACTGTCAAATAGACCAAGCACTTTAGTGAGCTTATAAAGAAAAGAAATTTTCTAGTAAAGGAAAAAAGAAACTGGCACCATGAGAACTAAATTAGACATGAGAACCAACAAAATGTAAATTATTCAGGGTGGACAACGGATTAGACCCAGCCAGCTTGGGTTTAGGAGGGGCAGGTCCTGTCTGACCAACCTGATCTCTTTCTATGATCAGGTGACCCACCTGGTGGATGAGGGGAAGGCTGTGGATGTGTCTGTCTGGACTTCAGCGAGGCCTTTGACACTGTCTCCCATAATATACTCCTGGAAAAGCTGGTAGCCCATGGCCTGGACAAGTGTACCCTCTCCTGGATTAGGAGCTGGCTGGAGGGTCGGGCCCAGAGAGTGCTGGTGAACGGAGCTGCATCCAGCTGGTGGCCGGTCACCAGTGGTGTTCCCCAGGGGTCTGTGTTGGGTCCAGTCCTGTTTAACATCTTTATTGATGATTTAGATGAGGGGATCGAGTCCATCATCAGCAAATTTGCTGATGACACCAAGCTGGGAGGGAGTGTCGACCTGCTGGAAGGCAGGAGGGCTCTGCAGAGGGATCTGGATAGACTGGAGAGATGGGCTGATTGCAATGGGATGGAGTTCAACAAGGCCAAGTGCAGGTCCTGCCCTTTGGCCACCCCAACCCCCTGCAGCGCTCCAGGCTGGGCACAGAGTGGCTGGAGAGCAGCCAGGCAGAAAGGGACCTGGGGGGACTGACAGGAAGCTCAACAGGAGCCAAGAGTGTGCCCAGGTGGCCAAGAAGGCCAATGGGATCCTGGCCTGGATCCAAACTAGCGTGGCCAGCAGGCCCAGGGCAGTGACCCTTCCCCTGGACTCTGCCTTGGGGAGGCCACACCTTGAGTGTTGTGTTCAGTTCTGGGCCCCTCAGTTGAGGAAAGAGATTGAGGGGCTGGAGCGGGGCCAGAGAAGAGCAACGAGGCTGGAGAAGGGACTGGAGCACAAGTGCTGTGGGGAGAGGCTGAGGGAGCTGGGGGTGTTTAGCCTGGAGAAGAGGAGGCTCAGAGGTGACCTCAGCACTGTCTGGAACTGCCTGAAGGGAAGTTCTGGCCAGGTGGGGGTTGGTCTCTTCTCCCAGGCACTCAGCAATAGGACAAGGGGGCACGATGGGCTCAAGCTCTGCCAGGGGAAATTGAAGTTGGAGAGCAGAAAAAAATTCTTTACAGAGAGAGTGCTCAGGCATTGGAATGGGCTGCCCAGAGAGGGGGTGGATTCACCATCCCTGGAGATTTTTAAACACAGATTGGCCGTGGCACTGAGTGCCATGATCTGGTAAAGGGACTGGAGTTGGACCAAGGGTTGGACTCGATGATCTTGGAGGTCTTTTCCAACCCAATCCATTCTATGATTCTATGATTCTATGATTATATCATAAATAGCAAATGAAAGGTTTCAGATTCTGTTTCCATTAAACACACAAGTGGCCATAAATTAGGTATTCCCAGATTTCTGAGGTGGGCAATGGTCCTTTTTGCTTCTTATCCTTTTGTTGGTCGGTTTCTGAAACTCTCTTTTCTGCCTCAAGTTTGTGATGTGCTCAAATGCCTCATTTGTGCTGACCTGAGGCTTTGGCTAATTGTATCTCTCAGTCGTTAGTGGAATGATGACTTGGGATTCAACCTCTTCTCATCAATACTAAGCACTCCTTATACCTTTCCCTTTGGTTGCAGAGACAAATGATTTATCAGCTAAATGACAGTAACAACGTAAGAATTGACTTCACTTATAATTGTCCTATTCAAGTCTTGTGTATATTGCACAGCAAATTAGTGGGCCAGAAATATTGCTGAAAAAAACAGAAAATTGATAAAATACTAATTAAAAGAAAAGCAGAGTGTTCCTATTTGTTCAGTAATAAGTCTTGCTCGCAGCCACATTAACACGCTGAACCTTTAAACAGTGACAAAGTTATTCTTTCATGTGTGTTTCTTCACTGCAGTGTCAGACAGGATTCCTGCACAGCAATTAATGAACTGTGACTGTAAATGGAGTTACCCTTGTGTGAGGCTGAAGGTGGTGTGTGTTATAGTGGCAAAATGCACGTGTGAAGAATGGATTTCACTCCAAAATAGAATTAGTATACTTGGCTTTCCACATGTGCAGATTGACTTATCTAGGGTTTTTTTGGTTGTCCTAGTTCAGCAGGAGGGACCAGCTAACCCTGTGTGGGGGTGATCAAAGCTGTGTATTCTACCCCCTCTATTCATTCCCCAAGGACAATGGGCCATTAGCAGCAGCTGCCCAGGGAGCCATTATCACTTCACACCCAGCCTGAGGGGGGCGGAGCTGCTAATGGGCCATCAACAGCTCAACACCCCCTGGCTCCCAGAGTTAATCACCCATTGTGTGAGTCCCCGCCCAGGGGGAGGGACTGGGTGCTCCCTGAGGGTACATAAGTGGTGGGTAAGAAGACCTTGGGAACTTCTCGTTGGATCCAGAGCAGCAGCAGGACCTCGACAGGAGGAGATCCCCGCTCTCACCCAGACCACAGCCCTCACCTGCACCAACAGGTTTTTCTTTTCCTTTTGCTCTGGACTTGGGGGAACCACAGGGGTCTCAGCACAAGGGCAAACAAACCCCCTTGGGTTTGTGCCCCAGGACACTGGGTCATACTGCTGGGGTTTTGTGAGTTGAAAGCAATTTCCCTTGTGTGTCAGTGTTGTTATTGTAATATTATTATTAAATTTTAGGTCTGACTTATAATCTCTCTCGTGGTGAGTTCATTTCCCCTGCTGGTTCACCTTTAAACCAGCACATTGGTTTTGGGTTTTGTTTTTTTTGTTTTATCAATTTTTAAAATTCTTTTTATCTCTCATTTCATCATTATCCCTGGGAAATCGCTTTCTTTTCTGCTTATGGTACATTTAAGTGTCCCAAATTGCAGTATGTTTTTGGAAGGTGTCTTTGGGCTTATTCTGGCAGTAACAAGAACTGGGTAATGAATTCAAGCTCTCCCATTAAAAAAAGAAGTGAACAAAAGAATCTTTTCTGAAAATAATGACAATTATACATGTTGTGTAATTGTTGTTGATGTTCCTTAGCATTCTTAGGGAACCTGTAATATTGACAGATAACTGGAAGGGATGCATTAAAAATAAATAAATTAGAAGTTCAATTCAAAGGTATCCAGTCCAGGAAATGAACTGCTAATTGCTTGCATGGGAACAGGTTAATGTAGTTATTGAATACAGGCAGGGTCCCCAATTGGTAATTTTCACCAATGATGTTTTTCAGAGGTTCTGAGCCATTGACTTCCATTGGAAAGCATTCCTAACATTTTTTTATAAATCATTCCCTTTGATTTCAAGGACCAGGCAGAGGTCAGGAAACTTTCCTGACAGGCAAAAGCAGGATAATCCTCATCCAGAGCAAGCAGTTTAATTAATCAGTTGCATTTAAAGATAATAAATCCAGTTGTTTTATATTAAATGCCCAGTAGAATATAAAGTGTACTTTCAAAAGTGAAACATTTTGAGACTCTTCAGCTGCGGTAGAAATAAATATATTATTGACTATTAAGAGTTCTGTTCATACAACATTAACTTTTGTTGGGTATGGTTTGATATTAAATGGAATAGTTCACTCAAAGATACATTTATGAGATGAAAAAAGAATCGCTTTTCTATGACACTCAAAATCTGAGAGAATCCAAAAAAATTGGTAGTCTTTACTTTTTCTTGAATATTCTGTACAGGGGGATAGAAAACACTGATGACCAGATTCTTTATGTGCTTTGCTTTAATAACTGCAGATCTGGACTAACACTGTACATGGATTTAAATAACAACTCAATCAAGACTTGATTCCAAAAACCACAGCAGGCAGGGAGTCTCTCTCCTGCTCTTTGTTCTCAGGATGCTCTTTGTCCACAAAAGCTTGGGAGGGGTGGGAGAAAGCACTCACTCAATGGCAACAACTAAAAAGCTATCCCATGATTCAACATTTATTCCTAATGTAAGAAAAAAGATATCTTAAAAACCAGAAGAAATATCTTCTGGTACTACTTGTCATTGCAATACACTTGAAAACTTAAATATCTAACTTTTTCCCTCCACTGTTTTTGTCCTTAAAATGAATTTATGTCGCTTTAATGCCATAAGACCAATACTATTGATATTTTAGCAGAATAATAGTTTATGAGAAAATAATCTGATGCTTAGAATTACATCCATTAATGATCAGTCTGTATGTTGGATGGCATGGCACCCTCTGCTTGGGTCTGTATGTTGGATGGCATGGCACCTTGTGCTTGGGTCTGTATGTTGGATGGCATGGCACCCTCTGCTTGGATCTGTATGTTGGATGGCATGGCACCCTCTGCTTGGGTCTCTATGTTGGATGGCATGGCACCTTGTGCTTGGGTCTGTATGTTGGATGGCATGGCACCCTCTGCTTGGGTCTCTATGTTGGATGGCATGGCACCCTCTGCTTGGGTCTCTATGTTGGATGGCATGGCACCTTGTGCTTGGGTCTGTATGTTGGATGGCATGGCACCCTCTGCTTGGGTCTGTATGTTGGATGGCATGGCACCTTCTGCTTGGGTCTGTATGTTGGATGGCATGGCACCCTCTGCTTGGGTCTCTATGTTGGATGGCATGGCACCCTCTGCTTGGGTCTCTATGTTGGATGGCACGGCACCCTCTGCTTGGATCTGTATGTTGGATGGCACGGCACCCTCTGCTTGGGTCTGTATGTTGGATGGCACGGCACCCTCTGCTTGGGTCTGTATGTTGGATGGCACGGCACCCTCTGCTTGGGTCTGTATGTTGGATGGCACGGCACCCTCTGCTTGGGTCTGTATGTTGGATGGCACGGCACCCTCTGCTTGGGTCTGTATGTTGGATGGCACGGCACCCTCTGCTTGGGTCTGTATGTTGGATGGCACGGCACCCTCTGCTTGGGTCTGTATGTTGGATGGCACGGCACCCTCTGCTTGGGTCTGTATGTTGGATGGCACGGCACCTTGTGCTTGGGTCTGTATGTTGGATGGCATGGCACCCTCTGCTTGGGTCTGTATGTTGGATGGCATGGCACCCTCTGCTTGGGTCTGTATGTTGGATGGCACGGCACCCTCTGCTTGGGTCTGTATGGTGGATGGCACGGCACCTTCTGCTTGGGTCTGTATGGTGGATGGCACGGCACCTTCTGCTTGGGTCTGTATGTTGGATGGCACGGCACCTTCTGCTTGGGTCTGTATGTTGGATGGCATGGCACCTTGTGCTTGGGTCTCTATGTTGGATGGCATGGCACCCTCTGCTTGGGTCTGTATGGTGGATGGCATGGCACCCTCTGCTTGGGTCTGTATGGTGGATGGCATGGCACCCTCTGCTTGGGTGTGTATGTTGGATGGCATGGCACCCTCTGCTTGGATCTGTATGTTGGATGGCATGGCACCCTCTGCTTGGGTCTGTATGGTGGATGGCATGGCACCCTCTGCTTGGGTCTGTATGGTGGATGGCATGGCACCCTCTGCTTGGGTCTGTATGGTGGATGGCATGGCACCCTCTGCTTGGATCTGTATGGTGGATGGCATGGCACCTTCTGCTTGGGTCTGTATGGTGGATGGCATGGCACCCTCTGCTTGGGTCTGTATGGTGGATGGCATGGCACCCTCTGCTTGGGTCTGTATGTTGGATGGCATGGCACCTTCTGCTTGGATCAGCCTTTTCCGAAAGCTTCTAAAGCAGAGAGAAAACCCCAAAGGGCTCTAGAGCAGAAAGATTTACATTCTCAAGAGGAGACTATAGATGTATAAAAGAGGGTGAAGTGTGAAAGGGGAACAACGATCCTATTTCTAAGGTTTTTTTTCCTGCATCTTTCTCCCGTTTAATCTTTCTTGGCTATTGGTCTTTAGGTCTCTCCATTTGCAAGGGTTTACTATTTTTTCTGCCCAGTCCTAGCTGTGTCTGCAGTGTAACTTCCCAGCATTCCTGATGTGAAGGATATGAATGCACATGAACCTCAGACAAAATCCTGCTCATCTTTTCCTTGCCTGACACGAGGCAGGAAGAGCACAGAGGGCTGTTCTCATTTGTCTGGCTTGGAGAAGATGGGACAAAATTGTGCCTCTTCACTTTTTTCCTTTAATTTGTAGGTACAGAAAAATCAAGTGTGAGCAATTCAGATCTATATAAGATCCTGTGACACTGAAGTCAGCTAAGTATAAACAAAGTCACAGCTGCTTGGAGGAGTTGGCAACTCCTCAGAGGTCTCTCAGAGAACTCCTCAGGTTTCTCACAGCACACTGGAGATGTTCTTGAAAACATCTAGGATAAGTTCTCCAAAACACTGGACTTGTGAGATATGGGTTATAACCAATGGGGATTTGCAGATATAGGGTGTGAGGTTCAATTTAACCAAGAGAATGTAGCTTTAACTCTATATAATCCATGTGTAGTGTGCAATAAAGGGGGCATTCACTCGATCATAATGATCTGTGTGTGGTGGCCGGTTCCATCGCCATTTATTGTTTATTTATTAACCATAGACTGTCAAGGAGCTTCAAAACCTCCCGCGTGGACACTGGTGCAGGATGGTGTGGTGTGAGGTCCACATTATTCCTGTGCAGGGGGTTGTGTCCTGATGGGAATTCTGCCCCACTGCATGGTGCCAGCTCAGGAGAGCTCTCTGCCAGGATCCCCTCTGTACCAGCCCTACCATAAATATGCTGGGAAATCAGAGGCTGTTGGTGGGTCCACCAGGCAGTGCTGGGATTGTTGGTTCTGGGGATGTCTAGCAAACAATGTGCTGAATGCAATCCCCCCTAAAATTACATATTCCCTTCTTGACCTTCCTGGAATTTTTAAATATCCTAGAATCATAGAATTATAGAATGGATTGGGTTGGAAAAGACCTCCCAGATCATCAAGTCCAATCCTTGGTCCAACTCCAGTCCCTTTACCAGATCATGGCACTCAGTGCCACGGCCAAGCTCAGGTTAAAAACGTCCAGGGATGGGGAATCCACCCCCTCTCTGGGCAGCCCATTCCAATCCCTGAGCACTCTCTCTGCAAAGAATTTGTTTCTGCTCTCCAACTTCAATTTCCCTGGCAGAGCTTGAGCCCATCGTGCCCCCTTGTCCTATTGCTGAGTGCCTGGGAGAAGAGACCAACCCCCAGCTGGCCAGAACTTCCCTTCAGGCAGTTCCAGACAGTGCTGAGGTCACCTCTGAGCCTCCTCTTCTCCAGGCTAAACACCCCCAGCTCCCTCAGCCTCTCCCCACAGCACTTGTGCTCCAGTCCCTTCTCCAGCCTCGTTGCTCTTCTCTGGCCCCACTCCAGCCCCTCAATCTCTTTCCTGAACTGAGGGGCCCAGAACTGAACACAACACTCAAGGTGTGGCCTCCCCAAGGCAGAGTCCAGGGGAAGGGTCACTGCCCTGGGCCTGCTGGCCACGCTAGTTTTGATGCAGGACAGAATATGCCTGTTAGTCTCTTCTTAGATTCATTTGTGTCCCTAAGCCTGGTAGGAGGTTCTTTTTTGGAGGGAAGAATCCTATGTCCCAGTGGGGCTGCATCCCCAGCGAGCACATAATGCACAATGAAAACAGGAGATGTGAAAAATAGCTCTGTCTACATTAGAATGCATTCTGGGTTTCAAACTGTACATCAATTGTCAATTAAATGAGTTCCAACATGCCCCATTTGTGTCTATCACCGTGGTCTGTGACAGCCATCACTGTAGCCTGTAATTCTGCCATCACTTTCATCTGTTTAGTTATTCCACCTGTTTCTGAATTTTTAATCCTCTTTTTGACAATTCTAAGGAACTTTTTTTTCCTGGTGCTTTAATTAGCAGTTTTACTTCCCAGTGAATTACTTGGTGACTCAATCATACCATCCTTCACTTGACAGGAAGGATGTAAACAAAGAGAATTTTGGGTAACAGTCAAAACTGCAGCTTTGCCTCTGCGCCATAAAAAGGAACTTCAAAGGTGAGGTGGTAAAAAAAAATAGGAGTTTCGGGTATGGTTACTGCTGCAGTTGGATCCTGTATCAGTAAAAACAATTCTGCCATTCAGTGTGGAAAGACAACATTTAGTCTTCAAAAGACCAAGAGTTTTCTGCTAGCTGAGTTCTTAGGGGTGTTGGTATTCTTTAAATACATGTACAGATATTTGGTTGCTCTCTTCATCTCTGGAATTTGTTTTTCTTTACTTTGGTGTGATTTACTTCCAGCATAGGTCTGCAATAAGTGGATTTATTGTTCAGATGATCCAATCTAGTTGGGAAAATGCTGTTTTAAGGGTTATGCCTGTGGTTTTATTGGGTTGTATAAGATGTACATACAGAAAATTATCAAAAGTACCGTATCAATTATGTGGGATTTTACTTGTAAATTCATTAATAAATTAATGCCATGCCAATAGCTTAATTTGATTTGATGTAAAAATACCAGCAGAATATTACATGAGAGAAAAGAGACTTTTTTTAAAAAGCACGTTTATAGACTGAGCTCAATTTTTTTTAATGGGAAAAATTAGTAAAATAAGTACATTGAGACTAATTGAGTTATTCACGTGCTTGAAGTTCAGTTCACACTTAAGTGTCTTGCTGAACCAGAGGTAAAAAAAAAATAATCCAGTAAAGGCAGTTTTTCAAGTTAGAAATTAAAGTGGAGGGGGTTTATTTATTTCTTTACACATAAGAGTCTTAGTTAGTCCAAAAGGATTAGAAAACTTAGAGCACTGTATGAAAATATCAAGTTACAGCCCCAATGCCAAGAAATATGATCACATCAAAGCTCAGATCACCTTTGCTAACATATTAAATTAAAAAAAAAACCTAAGTGGCTAAGATACTTTTGGTGTTGGATAATATCTCTTTTCACCTTGTTTTGGCCAAGCTGGAGAGACCATGATGAACATATTTGTTTTCCAGTGAAAACAGAATGATTTACAATTAAAGCTGTTGTTTAAAATGAAAAAAAAAAAAACCACAAACAAACAAATATCTCAAAGAAAAGAAATGCATCTTTCCGTGCAGCATTTGTGTTCAAATGTTGAAATAATCCATCTGCTACCTTACTAAATGAGCTTGAAATGAATTGAAAATAATTATGGAATCCCACATATTTTCATTCTTTAAGCAGAGAACATTTAAAACAGTAAACTGTGTTGGGATACAAAGCTGAAAACCATCAGGGCCCAGCAAGGATCCCCAGGGCGATAAGACTTAATCCAGTCTGGAGGCACTGACCCGTCTTTAGTCTTTGCATTTGACAAGGGCATATAGGATAAAAAATAATGAATTATAAATTCCATGACTATAGAAAAGAAAATGTGTTCTGTTTGCCTGGTAAGAGCCCTTCAATTGGTTAGTACTGAGTGCCTTTGTGTGCCAGAAAGGTGGCACTGCCCCAGTGCTGTGGTGTCAGTGTTTGTGTGTTAAACACCTGTTAGGGTTTAGCTCCGTGTAGGCCTAAATTTAGGCTTTAGATTTGAGAGTAGGCCTGAGACTATCAGCTGACTTGGGCTGAGCTGGGCCAGCTGACACTATTGGCCAATGGTATTCCAGGCCATATTCCAGCATTATCTCAAAATATAAAAGCTGGTGTGGGAGTGGCTCAGTCAGTTCCTTCAAGCTGTGGTCCCAGTAGGACACACTGTGCTGTCCCAGCAGGCACAGGAGGATGAGGCCCAGCACCAGCTCACCACCATGTTATCTTTGGGAAGTAAAATATTTGTTCTCAGTCTTCCTCTCTGCTTGGGTCCGTCCCTCTGAGGAATTGAGTTCTCTGGAGTGATTTGTAGCTAAAAGAGTGGGATTTGTGTTCGATGAGGAGTGGGGAGTTAATTGTTGTTATATCTAACTTCTGTGTGTGTTATATTGTAGTTTTATTTTTATTTTATCTTTTCTGTATAAATATATATAGAATCATAGAATCAGTTGGGTTGGAAGAGACCTCCGAGATCATCAAGTCCAACCCATGATCCAACCCCACTGTGATCACCAGATCATGGCACTCAGTGCCACATCCAGTCTCACCTTAAAAACCTCCAGAGTTGGAGGATCCACTCCCTGTCTGGGCAGGCCATTCCAATGCCTGACCATAGTTAGTTTAAGTTTAAACCTGGTTTGAGGTTTTTTCCTTTCCTCCCTTTTCTCAGCAGGGGCAGGGAGGCTGACACTCTGTCTTGGGCATTTTGCCTGCTCAACTCAAGACAACACCTGAGCTCAGTTGGTACATTGTGGAGCTCCACCTCTCTGATGCATCCCAACCTTGCATTTTCCTTGCTTTCAGAGGGAAACCCCTACACCTGGTGGGTTGGCAAGGCCAACGAGAAGCACTTCTACTGGGGCGGCTCCGGGCCTGGCATCCAGAAATGCGCCTGCGGCATCGAGCGCAACTGCTCCGACCCCAAGTTCTACTGCAACTGCGACGCCGACCACAGGCAATGGTGAGTGCTGGGCCGGGGGGCAGGCTGGGAACAGCCAAAGCTCACAGCTTTCACAGCGCTCTCTTACACTGAATGGATCTTTGTTCCTGTATTGCCTTTCTTACCAAAAAACAAAGGCAAAATGGGAAGGTCAATAACTACACGATCCCACAATCGTAATAAACTACAATAAACTACACAGTTCTGGGGATGGAAACTGGAATGCTTTATTAAACACTCAAAACTCAATTTAAAGTCTCCAAGACAGCACATGCTAATAGGGAGGAAGAGTTATGGTCATCTAGGGAGGGCTTATTTTAGGACTCTGAGATCAGCTCAGTTGGTTAAAACTTGGTTGTAATAACTCCAAGGTCATGGGTTCGATCCCCTATGTGGGCCATTGACTTAAGAGTTGGACTCGATGATCCTTGGGGGTCTCTTCCAGCTCAGAATAGTCTGGGATTCTGTAATTAGAGAATTACACAATACTTTGCTAACTTACAAAAACAGTCACTGTTCGTTATCTCATGAAGGGAAGAGAGCAGAGTTACAACATGGTCTGATAACATTCATTCCAGAGCTCATCCTTATCTGGAGGCAGGAGACAGCTTTATCTTCAAGTTAAGCATCACTAGGCCTTCCCTATTCTTAGAGACAGAATTTCTTTCAGCCTTTGCTGTCCAAGGCTGTTTGTGAATTGTAGCCCTTTTTGCTAGAAGCAGAATTCCATATTCCAACAGCAAAAATATTATATTTGTGATCCTTCCTGCAATGTATCTAGCCATGTCTTCGTTTCCATTTTTTACTCATGGTATCTGTGACTGTCAAATATAAGGAGTATATTTATGTTTTCAAGGCCACTAACCTATAGAAAGGAATGCTAAAATTGCAAAGGCAAGTCCTCATAGGAAATTACAGCATTTTGGTTGCCCCTGCAGCTTTCTCTCCATCAGATTCAGTTGTATTACAATACAGTATTGATTTTATCTCTGCAACTTCATTTTTTCCCCCCAGAATTTCTCCTTTTTATGGTATTGCTATATTTGAATGTGAGAGTTATGAATTGAAGCAACTCATTTAATGCCTTTCACCCTCATTTTCATGAGAAAAACATGTTAAGAACTACACCCAACGTGTATTAGAGAATAAGGCTCTGTATTTCAAAGCAAGGTATTGGGCTTTGCATGAGATAATTAAGTATTCAATGTGCTCTTGGGTTGAGAATAGAAACCACTAGCCAGTTTAGGGTGAGACACTGAGAATTAGTTCTAGTTTCCTCTCTAATCTATAGTTATTGATTCATCCCAGGTGGAATAATTTTAACAGAGGGACTAAGGAATTTCTATCCCAGAGTATTTTACAGCCTGTTGTGAGGTCATTGATGTGGGTTTGAGTCTCTGATATTGCCCATAAACATGAACCAACTGCAAAAAGCTCATCATCACTTTGAGTGGGACCCCCTCTGTAGCCTTAGAACACCTTGTTTCTAAGCCTTAATCATTTGTGTCATGACAGGCAGCAGCATATTTTGCATGGCATGGAGTGTTCAGTGGCCAACTGGAACCACACTCTATGAACACTTCTCCCATTAATAACCATCTGTTAGTAATTGAATTAATACTGGCTCATAAATACAGGGCTACAGAACTGCAAGGGTTTGTTGTAGATTGAAGAAAAATAATTTAAAAAAAGAGATATTAGGGATAATCACAGAACCACAGAATAGTTGTGGATGGAAGAGACCTCAGAGCTCCTCAGTCCAACCTCTCTGCTCAAGCAGGGACATTAGAAACAGACTTTGCCTTGATGTTTTTTAATATATTCATGAAAGGAGACTCTGCAGCTTCCCTGTGCCTGTTGTCTCTGAAAGACACTGGAAAGAGTCTGGTTCCATCCTCTTTGCACCCTCCAGGAGTGGCCTCACCAGTGCTGGGCAGAGGAGAAGGTTGGCCTCCCTGGACCTGCTAGCAATACTTTTCCTAATGCAGAGGAGAAGGTTGGCCTCCCTGGACCTGCTGGCAATACCTTTCCTAATGTACCTCAGGATACCATTGGCCTCACATTGTTGGCTTGTGTCCATCCTGCTGTCCACCAGCACACTCAGGGCCTTTTGTGCCAAGCTGCTGCCCAGCTGGGTGGCTCCCAGCATGTGCTGGTGCCTGGGGTTGGTTCTCCCCAGGTGCAAGGCTTTGCATGGGATTTCTGTTAACTCCTTTCTCCAGCTGGGGAAGATTTCATTTCCATGTGTGCTGGTTCAAAGGTGAACCAGCAGGGAAAATGAACTCACCATGAGAGAGATTATAAGTCAGAACTAAAATTTAATAATAATATTACAATAAATACAGTGACACAAAGAGGAATTGCTTTCAACTCACAAAACCCAGCAGTATAACCCAGTGTCCTGGGGCATAAACCCAAAGGGGTTTGTTTGCCCTTGTGCTGAGACCCGTGTGGTTCCCCCCAAGTCCAAAGCAAAAAGAAGTGAGAAACCTGTTGGTGCAGGCGAGGGCTGTGGTCTGGTCAAGAGCAGCAGTCGCAGTCTGGTTGCGAGCAGTGATCTCCTCCTGTCGAGATCCCGCTGCTCCTCTGGATCCAATGAAAAGTTCCTGAGGTCTCTTACCCACCACTTATGTACCCTCAGGGAGCACCCAGTCCCTCCCCCTGGGCGGGGACTCACACAATGGGTGATTAACTCTGGGAGCCAGGGGGTGTTGAACTGTTGATGGCCCATTAGCAGCTCCGCCCCCCTCAGGCTGGGTGTGAAGGTGATAATGGCTCCCTGGGCAGCTGCTGCTAATGGTCCATTGACCTTGGGGAATGAATAGAGGGGGTAGAATACACAGCTTTGATCACCCCCACACAGTGTTAGCTGGTCCCTCCTGCTCAACTAGGACACCATGGCAGCTTGACCCTCTGGCTTATCAGCCACTGTTCCCAGTTTGGTGTGATCTGCAGGAAAGAAGTATGAAAAATACAAAATTAGAGTAATAAAGGAAATCTTCCAGGCCCTGAAAAAATTATAGGTTAAGATGTGGAAAATCAACTATTGCCACAGCCATTGCCACCCTAAGCTTTGACACTGTTAGGATAATATGTTGTTGGCTGCCACTTGGGGTGAATTATTCAGCACCACAGAGGCAGACGAGTCAATATGAGGGACAGGGGAATCACACAGGCTGCAAACTTCAGAGGGAGGATTACAATACAGGGAGGTTTGGTTCTGAATCCAAATGGTAATGATAAAGGGAAGATATTGTAATAATAATTACAATAATGGTAGAATCAGGAGCACTTATGGTTTTCATTGCTTGAGGCACGGATGTGTATCCATGAATTATAGTCTCTGTAACATATGTTGAGGGTTTTCTTTTACACCAAGGGAAATGTGCAGTGGAATTAGCACTGGCTTTTGATCTCTTCTTGAAGATGCTCAAAGAGTCACAGATGACAATTTAATAAGCAGTGTTCACTAAGTCATTTTTTTCCATATCTCTACACCCTCTAAATACACCAAAATTATGTGTTCTACTAATAAATAGGTTCATATAGTTGTTAGATTTAAGTCTAAAATAGGGTTATCACAAAAGATATACAACTGTCTAGTCAGAATCCATACAAGAATACATTTATACAGTATTTCTTTAGATGCATATCAGAATTTTTTCAGGACAAATACTGTTTAATACAGGACTATTTATGAAAAGCAATTATACAACTGGATATTACATTCTAACCTGTGGGGTGTGTGTAAGTCACAGGAAGAAATTAAAGCCTTATTAGAGTCTGTAAGAGCATTTTTTTCAAGACTCTTATGTTCAGCTTGGCTTTGGCAGGATCTAGTCCTGTCCTTAGCCATACATTTTGGATTTGGGAGTTATTTTGAGGAGTCCCAGTTAGGAATTTTATCTAGGTGGTTTATCAATATCTGAAAAACAAGTGAGCTTCAGAGGAGAGGAGACCTTAATGACAGAATTTAACCAGTGCCTCCAGCATGCCTGTGCTCAGTTCTGGTGACACCAAAACAGCTCCAGGTTTGGACATGGGATCTGCAGCAGCTTGTGATGAGCAGGGAGGTCTCAGTTGACAGCCTGACAAAGCAGCCTGAGCAGCTCCTCACCACTGCTCACCAGCACAACTGATTGCAGAACACTCATGGTCCTCTGAGCCACAAGGGCTGAGGAAATGCTGACCTGGGGCTGAGGGGCCAGCTGGGACTTCTGCAGGAATTGCCCCCCTTGTCCATAGCTGGGAGCACTGCATTTGGTTTGTGGTGTGTCTGCAATGATGTTCTGCTCCTGCCCAGGTGATATGGGGAAAGTCGTTTGGGGTTTTTTTGGGGGGACTGCAGGCAGGAGAAACATTGGGGAGGAGTCACAGGCCAGAGCAGCAACTATATTAGAAAAGGTAAGGAAGTGAAATGGGAAAAGAAGTTTGCTGTGTGGGAAGGAAAGGTGAAGAAGAGAGAGATTCAGCACAGAGATTTTTAAAGGAGTTTGAGGAGCTACTGAGGAGTGGGTCAGGCTGGATCAGAATGGCATAGTGTAAGTAGAATATTGTCCACGGTTTTTATTGCAGAAGTTAGAAATTGTGTTAGAAATGAAGAAAGGAATTAGTTTGATGAATGATCTCATAGCAAAGTCAGGAGAATGCTCCCCTGGAGAACTAGAGTCTAGCCCTCCCTCTGGAACCACATTCCTGCTTGATGCTTTCAAAGTTTCATAAGCCATTTCTTCACAGAACAGTCATTAGTTTGATCCTAATTTTCTGGGTACCTAACTGGAAACCCAGAGGTCCACTTTGTGGAAATGAGCTGCAACTAGACTAAGGGATCAATCTCTGAGCGTATCCAATGCTGTCCTTCAAAGAAAAATAAAAATAAAGCCTGTAGGAATCTCAAATTGAGCACCAAGTACGTGATTTCAGCCTCAGCATCCAATCTGCTGACTGGAAATGATGCCAGAGCCCAGCTCATGGAGGTGTTGCAAAGATAGGTGATGGTAGGAAGCAATCATCTGCTGCACTAATGAGCACTGAAAAAATCCAGTGAGAAATTGCAGTCTTTATGGAAAGATTTGAAATAACATATTAGACATAAAATAGGGCCTGCATATTGAAGCATGAGAGTATATTTGGGGAGTGAGAAGATTTTACTGAATGAGTGTTGTGTGTCTCCTACAGTGAACAATGCCAAAGCTCTCCAGAATAAATGACAATCAGTGACCAGTCAAGGACTGTATCATGGGGATAGGTACAGGGGACAAATTAAAGCACTTTAGGCAGCCTGAAATGCTGCTTTGTCATAGAATCATAGAATCACAGACTCATAGAATGGATTGGGTTGCAAAAGACCTCCGAGACCATCAAGTCCAACCCTTGGTTCAACTCCAGTCCCTTTACCAGATCATGGCACTCAGTGCCACGGCCAATCTCAGCTTAAAAACCTCCAGGGATGGGGAATCCACCCCCTCTCTGGGCAGCCCATTCCAATGCCTGAGCACTCTCTCTGCAAAGAATTTCTTTCTGCTCTCCAACTTCAATTTCCCCTGGCAGAGCTTGAGCCCATCGTGCCCCCTTGTCCTATTGCTGAGTGCCTGGGAGAAGAGACCAACCCCCACCTGGCCAGAACTTCCCTTCAGGCAGTTCCAGACAGTGCTGAGGTCACCTCTGAGCCTCCTCTTCTCCAGGCTGAACACCCCCAGCTCCCTCAGCCTCTCCCCACTGCACTTGTGCTCCAGTCCCTTCTCCAGCCTCGTTGCTCTTCTCTGGCCCCGCTCCAGCCCCTCAATCTCTTTCCTCAACTGAGGGGCCCAGAACTGAACACAACACTCAAGGTGTGGCCTCCCCAAGGCAGAGTCCAGGGGAAGGGTCACTGCCCTGGGCCTGCTGGCCTAAAGTTTGTGTTTGGTTTGATGTGTGGTTTTGAACCAAGGGTGTGAATGATTTTGTGTAAGTACAGAACCTGTTGTGTTAATTATGGACTCTGTTCCAGTGGAACTTTTCCTACATACAGTGGGTTGACAAACCTTACAGCTGGGAGGTTGTTCTTTTAATGCTTTTTGAAATTTCACTGAGCAACTTTACACTTCTCTCTTTGAATAGAAGAGCTGTAGAGCTATTTAGCACATGCCTAATGTGTTGATTATTGTGCTTGGATGATAGATAAGCCAAATGGTAGATCTTGCCAGTGAATTTGAATACATAATTCAGATTTATGTGTATTTGCACATGTCATCTAAAATATAACCTTATTCTTAAGAGAAACCCACGTTGTTGCTGCAATGTAAGTATTAAGTAATCATCTTTGTCAGCATAATGAAACAAAAGCACAGGTGGGAAGAGCTTCACTCAGAGTAATCCTACCAAAACAATCCTTAGTCCCTAATTATCCATGACTTGTGTCCAAAATGAAATTAATTCAGAGTTAAATGATTCAGAATACAATAAAAGGTTTGTTTTGCTTACTAGCAGAGATCATTTTTTTTAAAGTGTGTGGTTGTCATTTAAAGTCAGATTGCCTCCATACTGAGAGAATAAACTGTACTGAGGTGGCTGTTATTAGTAGCAAGAATTTCTCTGGGTTGCTGTTAAACAAAATCATAATCAAATGAGTAATTTTAGGTGAAATGTAAGGCTTTTGGAAAAACAATGAAAAGTCTTATTTGAATAAAAACACTGTTATTACAATGTAGGCAGTTCTGGCATTGTAGTAGTAGGCACACTGTACCAATTAAGTAGAAAATATAAAGATCTGCAAAGCAATTTTGATTCCTATGTTCCTTTGACCCCAAAGTTAGTGAAACACTCAGACTGGGCAAAGTTTGTAAACCACAAGCTCCTTACTTTTTGTTACACAGCACTCACAGTAAGTCAGAAGACATAACATGATGCTGTTTGAGGATTTCCTTAGAAAAGGTGTGACATTAGAAGCTTTGTCACTCAGCACTTGCTGATGTGATTGCACTTCTGGTGACCAAGTTGGACATGGACTTCATTACTGATGTGGTTGCTGATCTTTCAAGAACTATTTGGTGGCCCTAAAGATGAAAACCCTGAGAGTAGCTCAGTTGGTTAAAACGTGGCTGTAATAATGCCAAGGTCATGGGTTCAATCCCCTGTGTGGGCCATTGACTGAAGAGTTGGACTCGGTGATCTTTGTGGGTCCTTCCAACTCAAAATAGTCTGGGATAATTAGAGGAGGTGTAAAAAAAAAAAAAAAGAAGAAGAAGATGTGAGAAGATGTTCACAAGGGATTAAGGATATTCGAGTTTTGCTTTATTTTGGTGGGGTGTTTTCTAGAACACTCGCCAGGAAACACCCCCCCTTCCCTTCCCAGCTTTTCTCCTACAGAGGGAGTTTCAGAAGAAAGTTTCAGGTCCTGGGAAAAGGTGCTAAAACAGAGCTCAGAATAGCATGACTTGTTTGACTGACAGGAGTGTGGGTGGATCTTGCAATGCTGCCCTGGGGCTGTAGCAGTGCCAGGGAGGTCATTTATAGCCAGATATAACAGGCTATTAAAGGCTCCTGGAGCTATAGATAGACATCAAGGCTGAAGTTTAGTATGTCCTAATTATCATGGAAATCACTGATATTTCAGCTCCTGCCTCCCTTTGGCACTTTGGACAATCTATCTCTCCTTTATCTGTGTGCACTCTCTGGGTATTTTTTCCCCATTCCTTTCCCATCTGGGCAGCAAACTGGAGTTTCCTCAGAGGTGTCACATGATCAGAAGTGCCTGGGTTATACATTCAGTGTGAAAAACCAAAATTCAAACCTACTCTTGTCTCTACTTGACCCCATTTTGTTTCAATTTAGTCACTCTTTGTAGCATTATGTAGAGAAATCTTAAATATGCAAAAGGGACCGAGTATGAATCTACCTAAAAGAATTTGAAGGACTATAAAGGTTGTACTGAGGAACATTCATGACTAGAAATGCTCTATATATACATATATATACAGGAAAAATTTCCAGTTTAACCAGATGGATTGACAGCACACAAAAATCAAGTATTTATATAAAGTAACCATACATCAAGTATTTATATAAAGTAACCATATATTTAACCATTAATTTGCAAAACAGACATTTTTGTTAATTTACAGAGACTTGTGTTTAACAAGAAAACATACTGGTTTGCATTATGGGAAACCAGAAAATTATTTAGTAAGATCTATGATGTCCTGCTGTTTTGCTTCACATCTCTTGAAGATGATGAACCACAATTTCCCAGAAATTGAGGAAATTTTGTAGAATTTCTCCACATCACTTTGAAGATTGTAATTCTAAAAGCACCAAAGCCATCTTTGAAAGGACAGACCAGAAAATGCAATTTGTTATTGTGTTTCATGTTGTATTTTTGTGCAGCAATTACATCTCTTAATGGAATAAAAGTTGAAATATCAACATCTATTTTTTAGTTATGCTTAAGGAGAAAATTAGGTTTGTGGATTAAGGTGGGAAAACTTAGCTGACAAATTTCAGTATTTCACTTGGGGCTTTTTATTGTATTGTTATGATTTTTGTAGGGTTTTTTTTTTTTGCTTACTTTGCAGAGTTTCTTTGTACATTGGCAGCTTATGTTAATGTATTTCCAGTCACTCAACATTTAGCATTGTGACAGTTTATAATAGCACAGAATAAAAAATCTGTGTGAAGAGGGACACCAAGGACAGAAAGTCAAGCATTCAAACCTTAGAAAATGTTGGATTTAATACAGCTGGTGGTACTTTTTTCCAGATGATTGGTAGATTTGAGATGAAACTTTGACCAAGAGGAAAGCAGAGAGCCAGAATTCATTCCTTCTAGTTACAATTTGGCCATTAAAACTACCCAGTAGGGAAAAGGGTCCAGAGAATGGGTGCTAAATGGGCTGCTGGTTGTTCTAAGTGTGCTGAAAAATGCGAAATCTTCCCATGAAATGAATTCTGTCCTCTTATTTTTATAACCTGTTTTACATTTCCACTTATAGAAACTATACATACCTTCTGTTTGCCCATTCTGCATTCCTCTTTTTTGCTTCTTCCACAAGAAAAGGCTGTTTTTATTCCTGATAACAAAAGATGACAAGTTTGGGGGATGGAAGTCATAAAGTGGAGCACTTGGCTCTTTCTCCTCCAGAGATGTTCCATCCAGGTACAACAGCCATGTGTGTATTTCTGTAGCTCACAGGAACTGCCAGATTTGCAGCCTGAACTCTTACAGGTTGATGGGATCAGGAGGTTCAAGATTCAACCAATCCTGGAACTGATTCATTGAAGTGAAATCTGCAAATTTGACTTGTGTTTTCTCTGTGTTATTCACCTCAGGGACTTGATTCTGGCCCTGTTTATAACAAGTTGATACCACCTGGAGTTCAGGTGTCATCCTCACTCTCTGACAGTAAAGGAAGTTTTCCCTTAATGCTTGTGGCTCTGAGGAATGAAATCTTAACTTTCCCCAAAACTGAAAATACGTGGAAAACGTGGATGTTCATATGACATGAAATAACTCTTGGGCACCTTGCCTTGTCTTTGTTAAAGTGCCCCCTTCTTACTCAGTGTTATTTATTCAGTCCTGTGCCTTTACTGTGCAGTTATTCTGATTTTATATTGTGCAATCAATACAGAACCAGCACAGCTAAGGGTAAGGAGACGGGAACCTGAACTGTTTCATGCACATTGAGCAGTCTCTCACCTGGCTGTGAGCTCCAGCAACCTGCTAAGGATGAAGATCTGACCTCAGGTTCGATCATCATTCATTGCCAGCAGTAAGGAATGAGCCTGAAAAGGAGAGTGATGACAAGATATTACCCTTTTATTTATTAACATGCTCTGTAAAGTGCTGTGAGACAAAAAGTGAGTGTTAATCCTGCTGCAAACCTGCCTTCTCAGTGTTGGTCTTCAGCCTTTCCTGTGTTCAGCTGAGCTCAGTTCCAACCAATCACAGACAGATGGTCTCCAAGCCCATGGCTTGGACAGGTGTCCCCTCTGCTGGGTCAGGAGCTGGCTGGAGGGTCGGGCCCAGAGAGTTCTGGTGAAGGGGGCTGTGTCCAGCTGGGGGCTGGTCACCAGTGGTGTTCCCCAGGGGTCTGTGTTGGGTCCAGTCCTGTTTAACATCTTTAGTGATGATTTAGATGAGGGGATTGAGTCCATCATCAGCAAATTTGCTGATGACACCAAGTTGGGAGGGAGTGTCGACCTGCTGGAAGGCAGGAGGGCTCTGCAGAGGGATCTGGATAGACTTGAGAGATGGGCTGATTGCAGTGGGATGGAGTTCAACAAGGCCAAGTGCAGGTCCTGCCCTCTGGCCACCCCAACCCCCTGCAGCGCTCCAGGCTGGGCACAGAGTGGCTGGAGAGCAGCCAGGCAGAGGGACCTGGGGGGACTGAGGGACAGGAAGCTCAACAGGAGCCACCAGTGTGCCCAGGTGGCCAAGAAGGCCAAGGGGATCCTGGCCTGGATCCAAACTAGCGTGGCCAGCAGGCCCAGGGCAGTGACCCTTCCCCTGGACTCTGCTTTGGGGAGGCCACACCTTGAGTGTTGTGTTCAGTTCTGGGCCCCTCAGTTGAGGCAAGAGATTGAGGGGCTGGAGCGGGGCCAGAGAAGAGCAACGAGGCTGGAGAAGGGACTGGAGCACAAGTGCTGTGGGGAGAGGCTGAGGGAGCTGGGGGTGTTTAGCCTGGAGAAGAGGAGGCTCAGAGGTGACCTCAGCACTGTCTGGAACTGCCTGAAGGGAAGTTCTGGCCAGGTGGGGGTTGGTCTCTTCTCCCAGGCACTCAGCAATAGGACAAGGGGGCACGATGGGCTCAAGATCTGCCAGGGGAAATTGAAGTTGGAGAGCAGAAAGAAATTCTTTGCAGAGAGAGTGCTCAGGCATTGGAATGGGCTGCCCAGAGAGGGGGTGGATTCACCATCCCTGGAGGTTTTTAACCTGAGCTTGGCCATGGCACTGAGTGCCATGATCTGGTAAAGGGACTGGAGTTGGACCAAGGGTTGGACTTGATGATCTCAGAGGTCTTTTCCAACCCAATCCATTCTATCATTCTGAGTTAGAGAATCACTCAACAGCAACACCTAAAACCATCCATCAGAATTAGGTGTCTGTAATTATTATTTTTTGGCATATTATTGCTGTGGTTAGAAGCATCCTGTCTTTTTTTGAGTATTCTAAGAAATTTCTGTGAGAATTATGAATTAGGAAGTGAAAATGCAGATATGTGACTTTTAGTTCTACCCTACAGGTGATTTGAATGTCATTTATACATATTCTTTTTGTGATTAAACTTCATGATTAGTGTGACTGAAAAATCATGTGGGCAAGAACAAAAATGTCTACTCTGTCTGGCCTAGAAAGACGCAGAGTTTTTAGTCTGAGTGAAAATCATTAGGTGTTAGCTTTAAAGTAAATGACCTTCCTGCCACAGCTTGTCAGGTAAGGGCAGAGTGTGCTGAGCACTGTGCACTGCAGAACTTCCAGCTGCCAATTATTTTCTTCTTTTCCTCCTCTTTTGATTTCTGGGCTAACTTAAATAGTAATGACTCTGCCCTCAGTGCCATGCTATGAAGATAAAATCCCCCCAGTGCCGACCAGCCCAACGTATTTCACTCAGGACCTGACCCTGCTTAAGTCTTGAAGGGAGTGTTTTTCTTTTCTCCTTAAATTGTAGGACTCCCCTGTGTTCTTTATTTCTGAATCACTGCAGTCAAATGTAGAAGACATCTAAAGTCTCTGCCAACCTGTGTTTTAGGGTAGGTGAAAACTGCAGCAGCTGTTTGGCTGTTATCACTATTAGCAGTCATATTTTAGCTGAAACAATCACAAGGGAGTCCATCGAGCTGAAGGTGTTGAGCCTCCAGTGTAAACCAAAGATATATCTGATTGTGTGTTTTCACTGTTCTTTGGACATATATGTGTAAGGGGAAGAGTGAGAATAAGAAAATAATAATATCGGGGGGGGGGGGGGGCAGAGTTTGGGAGAAGAGAGAACCCAGAAGCCCTTAAGATGTATTTTTGGTACAAGTCTCTTCAGAGGAATTGATCTAAATATCCTGTCAGTTCATCACTGAGGTAGTTGCAAAACTTCAGCATTTGAAGGAAAAAATCATTCCTTGTCCTTTACTCATTTTGCCCAGCAGATTGTTACCACTGCAAAAGACCTGATAAAAAAAAGAAAAAAAAAAGATAAAAAAAAAAAAAGGGCAGGACTCACCCACAGCATTATGTTTGCCTGGAAACTATTGATATATGCCCAGTGCATTATTTTACTGTCAGGAAGAAGATTGCTTGCCCTAACTGTGATAAACACTCATAACAAACAAGGAAACTTCCATAAAGTCTCAAAATAGAGCAAAAATGCAACGGTTTTAACACCCAGAGAAATGGGAGACTGATTTTACCTTTTTTTTCCCTGCCCCCTGTAGTTAGGCTTGTAAAATAAGCTTAATTCTATAAATTATTGTGATATCATGGACTGGGGGTGGGTTTATCTTAATTACTATTCATGTTTGCCTCCTGATTTGGGGTTTGTGTGTGTGATGCACAAGGAAGGAATGCCCCAAGCTTTCCAAATTACTGCCTGTCTGTAATTAATCCTAACTAGACATTCTGTCCCTCTCCCCACCCCCCCGCCCTTCCCCTCCCCATTCTCCAGGTATTTTCCTTTCCCTTCCCTCTGTTCAGGTGCGGAATCCCGGCCTTAGGAAACTTGCTACATGTAGGAAGGAATCCCTGGGGGTGCTGCCAAGTTTCTGAGAGCTGTTTGAGCGTGCAGTGGAGACTTTGTAAATCAGGACTAAAGCAATTTCTTGCATTTGAACCTCAAATTGTTTCCAACAGTCTTTAAACTGAAATTAAAATGCCACATGGATCCTTTGCACTAGAAGGGTGACTACAGGAGTCAGCTTCCTAATGGCATTCAGATGGCTTTTTTTTTTTCCTTATTTTGCTGAAGAAGAAGAGATGTTTTACTGGGCAGAAATGGTTCTATCTACACCAATATCTCAGCACAGCTAATAATGTGTATTCCTTATCACAAGTACTATCTTTTGCTTGACTTTTGCTCAAGTGGAAGTTGTTTCCAGGCCAATAGTAAAGGTTGAGGGACATCAAATATTTCTTGAGTTATGACTGGGGGCTGTTGATTAAGTTATACAGTTACCCCTACTGAAATACCTGGGTGTATATGAATTTATGTACATCAATTATTAAAGGGAAAGCAAAGCCAAATGAAAATAAAGAAAAATCGAATTTCCAAGCAAACAGGTAATTATAAAGGTAATAAAATAAAATCCGCTGGCAGTGTTGGGAAAGGTGATTAAAGAATAAAGTAAATTAAATAAAATAAATATATTATTAAATATTATTAAATGAGTATAAAAATCTGTATCTAGGATGCAAAATTTGTTTACTTGTCACTGTAAAAACACAAATGAGGATTTGTAGCTATTATTTCTAAGAACCAGAAAAGTTTAAAATGTTATCCCTAAACAGGTAGTATCATATCTAAACCCAGTTATTTCCTGGTTATGATATAAAATGTCATCATAACATTTAATGGTCAAGAGTTCACCTGAGGAGTTAAAACATTTTGGGAAAGAGGATGAATTCCAGTATCTAATGTCCAATCTAAGACATTTATTCCTGAAAGAAAATTGTGTCAGAAATATTTAAAGGTTTTCACAATACCCAGGAATCAAACCCAAACTCCTGATTTGCACAGCACACTTAGAAATAATGCTGTTAAAACTGACACCCTGTCCTGCTGTCATTTAGTTCAATAAAAAAGGGCAGAACAAGAAGTTTTGTCACTGTCATTAAAAACAGGGAAACTCTGTGTTGCTTCAAGGACCATGAAAAGGCAACAAAGGGAGAACATCAAGTGATGCAAATCCCTTAAATCAAGATGGCAAACAGTGAACAGAAAGATCAGAAATACTGGCCATCACCTTCCTTCATTATTATCACTTTATTAACAGTTTAATCCCATGTGATGAATGTGGATATGTGTAGGGTCCACCTGCAGAGCTTACAGGGGTTGGGCTTAATAATACTGGGATCTTCCAGTTATTTTGTACTAATACTTTTTAAATATAATCATAGAATCATGGAATGGATTGGGTTGGAAAAGACCTCCGAGATCATCAAGTCCAACCCTTAGTCCAACTCCAGTCCCTTTACCAGATCATGGCACTCAGTGCCACGGCCAAGCTCAGCTGAAAAACCTCCAGGGATGGGGAATCCACCCCCTCTCTGGGCAGCCCATTCCAATGCCTGAGCACTCTCTCTGCAAAGAAGTTTTTTCTGCTCTCCAACTTCAATTTCCCCTGGCAGAGCTTGAGCCCATCATGCCCCCTTGTCCTATTGCTGAGTGCCTGGGAGAAGAGACCAACCCCCACCTGGCCAGAACTTCCCTTCAGGGAGTTCTAGACCATGTTGAAGACAAAAATGTAGGGAGGGGGAATTGGGACTTGTCAGTCCCTTCATCATCAGCCCCCTTTGCTCATGCCCATATTGCACAGGTTGGTAGAAACCTGTGGCCCAGAGCCATTTCAGTCCATGCAGTCAGGGCTTTCACAGCAGAATTTGGAGTTATAAACTTTGGGGTGTTCACCAAGGATTGTGCTGGGGAAAGACAGCTCAGTTCCGGTGGAATTGGGTCAGGAAATGAGGTGTGAGTTCTGCTAAGTTGGTATCAGTCTTTTGTTGAGGAAGAAGTGGTGATGTGTACTGAGAGGAAAGCTGAGCTCAAAGGCCAACAGAAAGGACAATGGAACTCAACAGGGCATGAAGTGCAGCAATCTGCCTAATGAACTGGTCACTAATCCTGTGTAAGGGCGGTCACCAAATGCTAAACAAACCCTTGACACACTGCAGTCAGTGCAGCAAACCAGATGTTTCTGAGCCAGGGCATCTCCACTTGGCCTAATACTTGGCCCCAAACATGGCATGCCTTGCCCTCTCTGCAGCCCAGAGCCCCACCTCTGCCACTCAGCTGTGTTGTGGTGCTGAGAGGGAATGCAAGGAGAGAATCTCTGGGCACACCTCTGGAGTGGCACATTGAGCACATTGCAGGAATTACACATTTTTTGGAAACTTCAGTAAGTACCTTTCTTACTTCTCCTGTTACTGGAATCAGTGTGTGTGGATAGGCACACACAGACAAGAGGGAATGGTGTCATAAAACCCACGAAAAGGTCATAAAGAAATTAACCTGCAGATGAATTTGCTTGTCATTGCATCAGCCTTTCTAGCAAAGGCACTAAAAAGAAGCTTAATTGAAATGAAATCAATTCTGACAGATACATGTGTGTGCTTCCAAGCAGAGGGAGAGCATCCACATTTTGCTTGTGCTTCACATACAAACTCTTCACATAATGAATAAAGACATCTGTTAATTACCTCTAGGCTGTGCCATTGCTTTAAATGTGCTTGAGTATCTTGGAGAATTCAGATAATTGTTTCTGATGAATGAATGAATGAGGGTACATTTAAAATGTTTTGTGGTGGGATGTGTAATTCTTCTTTCCTCCTTCAGTAGATGTAGCAATAATGTCTATATTTTTATTTTTATTGATTGATTTATATTGTTTATATATTTATAGAACCATTTGTAGATAATCCTTTAAGGTTTGAGTTTGGGTTTGTTTTTTTCTTAGTGATGATTGTTACAAATCCTTTCTTCCAATTGAGTTTGGTATGGTTTGATGTTTGAAATAGCTGCTCATTTCCCATCTGCTTACCAATTCCAAGATCATTTAAAGGGTCTGCCTTCCACAAGTCTAACAAATGATGACAACAACTTCAAAAAACTATGAACTTGATGTAGAATTCATTTTTAGACTATTTTTACTAATGGTTTCTCAGTTAAGAACAACTTTTCCCTCTATTAGATAAGCAGAAAAAAATAATAATCATCTGTAGAATCACCGAGTCGAGCTTCAAACAGGAGCAGGTTCAGAAATCCTCGTGCAGAGGAAGGAGCTACAAACTATGTGGTACCTAAGAAAGACTGAATCAAACCAGTCCCCTGTCCTGAGGGAGCAAATGCTGCTCTGAGAGAAGCATCACTGTTGGGGATCTACCTTCTTCCACACACCCACCAAAGGAAAAAGGGAAGCAAACTCCTGGGGCTGAGACTGGAGGCAAAATCAAAGTACAATGTGACAGTTCCCTGCAGGGACTGAAACTTCTGAGGGGACACAATTAGCAACTTATGTGTAATGGCAAAAAAAAAAAAATGCTGTATTTCAGGGATGCAAACTGACTGTAGGTACAGAAAACAATATCCTGTGGTTGGTACAATTAAATATTGGGTGTAGACAGAATAGAGAGACCTTACTGAAAAGGAGGCTCAAATATCTACATCTTTTTTTAATCAGTACAGATGTGCTCCAGGCCTTTCCAGAAAGGACATAAATAGCCAAATAGTAACTTGGAATTTGAATAGTATGTGACATTACTTCTTTTGTCATATTTTGTCTCTTTATAAGCTACTCAGATCATTTATTATTTAGAAGAAAGGTGCTGGCTTGCTTTTATTCTGTGTGATGTCCAGCAAGCAACTTAATTTTTCTCTGCCATCCAAAATGTCACCTGTGATACAGGAATGGGATGAGTGTAATTTTTTACACAGAGCAGAATCCAACACACCTGAGAACAACATTTTTCATATGAGACAGCCTTGGGCTTGCTAACAAACCATTATACAGAAGCCCAAAATTGAGACTAAAAGGGCTCAGATATAATCTATATTAAGAATAAACAAGCCCAAATTAAAAAAAAAAAAAGTTTGACATAAAAAGACAATAGGGAGGATAAGCATGAAAAATGCTTATCAGGAGATACAAATTTGGAAGGCAGAACTAACCTACTTATGGAATCATAGAATCCTTTAGGTTAGAAAAGACCTTTACCATCATCAAGTCCCACCATTACCCTCTCACTGCCAAACCAACCCTAAGACATGTCCTTAAGTGTCACATCGACATGACTTTTACACACCTCCAGGGGTGGTGACTCCACCACTTCCCTGGGCAGCCTGTTCTAAGATTTGGCAATGCTTTTTCTGGAGAAATTTCTCCTGGTATCCAATCCAAACCTCCCCTGATGCAATTTGAGGCCATTTCCTCTTGCCCCCAAGCTTCCTGCTTAGAAGAAGAGCCCTACACCCAACCTTGCCACAACCTCCTTTCAGGCAGTTGTAGGGAGCAAGAAAATCTGCTGTTGGAATGCAAAAATGGAAAAACACCAGAACTCAAAGAATGCTCTCAGATGATAAAACTGGCTGGCGGCCGGTCACCAGTGGTGTCCCCAGGGGTCTGTGTTGGGTCCAGTCCTGCTTAACATCTTTAGTGATGATTTAGATGAGGGGATTGAGTCCATCAGCAGCAAATTTGCTGATGACACCAAGCTGGGAGGGAGTGTCGACCTGCTGGAAGGCAGGAGGGCTCTGCAGAGGGATCTGGAGAGACTGGAGAGATGGGCTGATTGCAATGGGATGGAGTTCAACAAGGCCAAGTGCAGGTCCTGCCCTTTGGCCACCCCAACCCCCTGCAGCGCTCCAGGCTGGGCACAGAGTGGCTGGAGAGCAGCCAGGCAGAGGGACCTGGGGGGACTGAGGGACAGGAAGCTCAACAGGAGCCAAGAGTGTGCCCAGGTGGCCAAGAAGGGCAATGGGATCCTGGCCTGGATCCAAACTAGCGTGGCCAGCAGGCCCAGGGCAGTGACCCTTCCCCTGGACTCTGCCTTGGGGAGGCCACACCTTGAGTGTTGTGTTCAGTTCTGGGCCCCTCAGTTGAGGAAAGAGATTGAGGGGCTGGAGCGGGGCCAGAGAAGAGCAACGAGGCTGGAGAAGGGACTGGAGCACAAGTGCTGTGGGGAGAGGCTGAGGGAGCTGGGGGTGTTTAGCCTGGAGAAGAGGAGGCTCAGAGGTGACCTCAGCACTGTCTGGAAGTGCCTGAAGGGAAGTTCTGGCCAGGTGGGGGTTGGTCTCTTCTCCCAGGCACTCAGCAATAGGACAAGGGGGCACGATGGGCTCAAGCTCTGCCAGGGGAAATTGAAGTTGGAGAGCAGAAAGAAATTCTTTGCAGAGAGAGTGCTCAGGCATTGGAATGGGCTGCCCAGAGAGGGGGTGGATTCCCCATCCCTGGAGGTTTTTAAGGTGAGCTTGGCCGTGGCACTGAGTGCCATGATCTGGTAAAGGGACTGGAGTTGGACCAAGGGTTGGACTTGATGATCTCAGAGGTCTTTTCCAACCCAATCTATGATTCTGTGATTAATCTCACTTGCAGACACCCGTATCTCCTATCTTTGTATTTAAGAAATGCAATCTATGTGTGTTCTTGCTCTGTTTTGCAATATTTTTGTTCCCCTTGCCCTTGTGTTCATGACTAATGGAGTAACTTTGGATACCTGCTCTCCTCAAGATAAACAGGCAGCAATCCAGATCCTCCCCTGTTTAACATATCCCAACCCCTATGCCTTTAAATTGGTTGTTGCTGTTCAATAAAGTCATTCCAGTTTCTATCCCCATAACTGGTATTGGGAAGTTATTTTTGACCCTCACACTCTGCTCAAGCCTCTTTTTCTCCAGGCTAAAAACCTTAAGCTCCTCCTCACCAGACTTGTGCTCCAGGTCCTTCATCTGCTTTCCTGCCCTTCTTTGGTCATACTTATCATGTGTATGAAAGAGATTTTGTGAGGTTTATCTGACCAAGGTGTGATCCATGTAAATCTTTGCCCCATCTGTTTGGTGTCAGCACTACCCAAGCAACTGCAGCTGGGAGTTAAATCTGCTCCCCGTGGTCCTGTGTGAGAAGCACAGGGTGGTTTCTGTGTTGTGGGAGGTCTCTGCAGAGATGTGATGCAAAGGTGAACTCTCCAGAAGTGCCAGTGAAAGGGCAGGAGTGATGGGAGATGTTTGTACAATTGGGGTTCACTGCAATTTTACCCCCACACTCCTCTCAGTTTTCTGGACCAAACCCCACACTAATTATGCACTTCAGTCCTCATTGAACTCAACAAACATAGAGGGGCTGATGTCAGCACCAACTATAGTCATCTGCTATTTTGTCATGCCATAGTCAATTATTTTTGTTTAGCTCTTTCAGTCATACAAAATAAAACTGTCAAAGTTGTCAAGAACTCCCAGAAATGAAGTCTCAGAGCTGCAGCTCTGAGATTTTTAATATTTTTTTCCAATACAGATCCTTGTGCCTTAAAAATCCTTCCAGAAGTATGTTTGGTCTGATGGTTGATAGGATGTGATCTAGTCAGTAAAACAGATAACTGTAAAGAATTCATAATTTATCTACATAGATCTGTCTCATTTCTGTATAAAAATAATTTAAAATATTATCTTTAATACAGAAATGAGAAATATCTATGCAGATAAATTAAAAGCTTTTTTAAGATTGTTAGCTGTGGGTTATTTTTAATACTTTTATAAAAAAATATTTTTCATTAGAACTTTCAAATTTTGAAATATTTTGGGATCAAAGAATGATATTGATTTAAAAGGCCAAATGAAATTAAACTTACAAGCTCTCTGCCCTTTCCAATGTCAATTTTCTTTAGAAAATTCCCATATTCTTCATTTTCAGCTCTACATCCACAGGAGAATTTCTGTACTTGGTTTCAACTGAATCCCAAGTGATCTTCTCTCTCCAATCACCCAGAGGTGGAAGGGACATCCCAAATCAACCTTTCCCCTAAAGGAAATTCCACATATATTCCCTGACTTACTTAAAAAAAATAATTGGAAATGAGAGAGAAAACTGAGGAATTTTTTGGCAGATGCAAAGATGGGTTACAGCATGGTAGGATTCCTGGAGTTCATTCTGAAAATATCTTGATACAGAAATAAGAAAATTAACAGTCAAACAGAGGAGTTACTGGACCTCAAAAGAAGAGATTCCTCAATTTCTTTTATTTCTTGGAAAGACCACTAAAGAAATTAAGTTTGCAGGAGGAGCTGCTCTGCTTGAAGGAGAAACTTGCTGTCTCCACTATTTTGTTATGAGGAGCATATGAACAAATACTCAGGAAAGGCAGATTTTCCCCTGGCATTGATCCATGGTGCTCAAAAGAAAGCAGAGCCCCATTTGTTATGTCCATTATTCACCTGGAGTTTCTCCCAAACTCCTGTTTGAGAAGAAAGTCAAGAAGTTCTTTCAGGCAAGAAGACATATGGAGGCAGTTTCAACTCTCTGGATCTCCTTTCTGGTGGGTTTTAAATGAGGAATTATAAATTCCTCACTGAGGTCTCAGTGTATCCCACCCATGGAATGGGGATGTCCCCTCTTGGCATTGACAGATCTTCTGGGCCTCAGGGTTCTTCCAAGTTGCCAAAGGTTTCTGTGTCTGTTTTGGAGATCGGGAGAGGAACAAACTGTGTAAAGTAAAAAAGGAGATCCAAGGCTCAACCCCAGAAAGAAATCATGAATTAAACATGTCTTTGAATGGCCAATTTGAACTTTCTTCAAAGAAGCTTTGGAGTTTGTAAAGGAACTTAAAGGGCTCGTGCTAAGTGCAAGTTGTTTGTATGGTTCATTGTCATTGAGGGTTTCTTGAATTTGGTCATTATTCTTCTGGTGGGACTTTTGGTGAACAAAATGCTTGTTATTAAATCAGTTTAATCTAGTCTGTTCAATCTTTTGCAATTCCTAAACAGGGATTAGTTATGAATGTTGCACCATCGGCCTTATGCCTTTGGTACAATTTATCTTTACTAACAGAATTCAAAGTATGGATTAATGTTGGTGTGCTGGTTTAAAGGTGAACCAGCAGGGGAAATGAACTCACCACGAGAGAGATTATAAGTCAGAGGCTAAAATTTAATAATAATATTAAAATAACAACACTGACACAAAAGGGAAATTGCTTTCAACTCACAAAACCCCAGCAGTATAACCCAGTGTCCTGGGGCACAAACCCAAGGGGGTTTGTTTGCCCTTGTGCTGAGACCCCTGTGGCTCCCCCAAGTCCAGAGCAAAAGGAAAAGAAAAACCTGTTGGTGCAGGCGAGGGCTGTGGTCTGGGCGAGAGCGGGGATCTCCTCCTGTCAAGGTCCTGCTGCTGCTCTGGATCCGACGAGAGGTTCCCGAGGTCTTCTTACCCACCCCTTATGTACCCTCAGGGAGCACCCAGTCCCTCCCCCTGGGCGGGGACTCACACAATGGGTGATTAACTCTGGGAGCCAGGGGGTGTTGAGCTGTTGATGGCCCATTGGCAGCTCCGCCCCCTCAGGCTGGGTGTGAAGGTGATAATGGCTCCCTGGGCAGCTGCTGCTAATGGCCCATTGTCCTTGGGGAATGAATAGAGGGGGTAGAATACACAGCTTTGATCACCCCCACACAGGGTTAGCTGGTCCCTCCTGCTGAACTAGGACAGTTGGTGATTTGAGTGCTGGGGTTAGATCCTTTTTCATCAAATTGTTTAGACCTTCAGGTGGTGAGTGCTCTCAAAAGTGAAAATATGAGAAGAGTTTAAGTGCCTTAAGATCAACCCTAGGGGTAGGAGTTGCTCCTTCTTTTCCTGTCAGGACCAACAGATTCCACAGGACCTGAGCCTGTCAATGCTAAAGCCCAAACCACCCCCCTGACCTTCTGTGGGGCTTTGTGACCCTACACAGGAATGAGAAATGTCCCATAATCCCCCTTGTCAGATGATTCATCATCTTCAACTTAATGTGTGAGGGGTATCTGAGGTGACAAGACGTGGGAAAGGGCCAAGAGAACTGGAAGAATCCCTGAGAACAGCAAAAAAAAGGGGGAAATAAAACCTTTTGGCCTAGAGGACGTGGTTGGCAGTTTATAATTCCAAAGGGCAATCCCCTGGGTACAACTGGAATCTAAAGCTTTCGTGCTGCAGAGTATGTACATTTAAAAAGTGAGCTGAATTTTAACAAAACCTTTCAAGAGTTCTGTTTAATACCAGACTTTTTGCCCTGTTTTTAACACAGTTAATTAGACTTTGCATATTTCCAAGTAACTCAACTCCAGATTATTAACTCTGCTGCCAAACTCGCATAGTTCCTAAAATTCTCTGTAATATTAATTCTTCTTAGCAGTTTTAATGTAAATAAAAGTCTTACCAGATACTTTAGGAAAATGCCACTACTTGGCACATCTTCACACTATTTTTTTTCCAGGCATTCCTTTGCAGGTATGAGCTGGACTGAAGTGCTTTACAGCTCATTCCAGTTGTGGAAATGCAGGAATTAGCAGAGCTGCTTGTGTGGTGTAAAGCTGGGTCTTGTCAGAGGTGTAATATTGTGTACCTTTGCAATGGGCATGCTTGGGAGTTTGCCTTCTTCAAACTGCTACTAACTAATGTTATAAACCACCACCCAAACAGCCAATTATTCAGTATAAAGGGTAGTTTTATTTTATAATTAATGGAAGCTACAGAGTAACCAGCACTGGGTGCACTGGGAGTCTCTGCTCCGTCAGTGACACCCATTCCAGCTCACAGGTTCCTTTTTTATACAGTCAAAGCAGGTTTATTTTTAACCAGTTCCAATAAATTATTTTCATTTTTCTCCGCTTTGAGATCCTTTCATCTGAGTCTTCCTGTTGCTTCTCAGTGGTCATGGGGCTGGTTCTTCTTTGGTGTGATTCTTAACTTCAAATTTAACTAGAGACAAGCTTGTTAGTTAAGCCTTATCTGTTGTTTCAGGTGTTTCTTCCTTATCCTGACTGTGTTTACTTCTCCATTGTATTTAGGTATTCTCGGGTTATCTTTGGTCTGCACTCTATTTATTTTACTTAGTTACTAACTTTAGTTCTTTTCTTTTTCTACTTTTTATACATTATTTGATGAGCTCGTGACATTCTGTTGCTAAATCTTTACCACATCCAGCTACACAGAATGTCTCGTTATGTTCTTGACACCAATTAAATCTATATCTATCACACTGAGCAATTTGTGTTTAGCACTACACTTTCAATCCAGGAGGTGTTTTATTTGTATTCTCCAAACAATTTCAGTTCCTCAACTCGTGAAACCGTATCTTTAAAACCTGAGTCCATTCCTCGCTGTAACCTGTTCTTTGTTTGTTCTCCTTTGTAGGGCTGGGCTGAGAATTAAGTGATGTCTAATAAAATCAGAGAAAATAAATTACTCCAGCAGCAGAAGTCTGGTTGTATTAAATCATTATATATAAACGAATTAATAACGATAGAGAACCTTATCATTACTCTGGATATGTCATTTGCTGATACATGCATAATGCATTTCCCTTTTACATACCACAGAATGCTTATAAAGAGTAAGTAGATGATCATAATCAAAACAATGATAAATCTCACAGTAATATCTGCTACTTTCATTCAAAGGCACCCTGAGGCACTTTGCAGACTGTTCTATATAGGAAAAGAAATTAGGAATAGAAAATGACACTGAGATTTCATCAATATCTCCTGGTAATAATTACAGGATTTGATCAGATTCATTCATCTCCCATTTGGCTATTAATAGGAATATGACACACTCGGAATTCAATCTTTATTCTCTTGAGGGGATTTTCTTTGGTGAGGAAAAACTTCAGAGACTTTCTCCACCCTCTTAATGTGCCAAGTCTTTAAGTACCGGCAGGGGCATTATCACTTGCAGGAATTGAGTGTTCCAGCTGTGATTATTTCTTAAGTGTGTAGTACAAAGTCAAGCATAATAATCAGTCTTTGCTTTCAAACTTTTTGGACTTTGTCAGCACTGATTAGTGTGTCCAGAGGAACTGCAAATACCTTGGAAAGGCAGAGCAAATTCAATCTCTGAATCTTTGTCTTATTGGTGTGCATGGGGGCCAAAATTATCATTTTCCTGGTTTTTTAAGAGAGTAAGAACTGCACAGGTTCTGTTGGAGAAAAAACCAGCACAGTCCTCTCAACTCTGACTCCAGGACTCCCAGGCCAAATATTTTCAGTGCAGAGCAGAATGACGAGACAAGGAAACAACCAGAAAATAAGGCTAGTTCTGAAAAGAGCTCTAACATTTACTTTTATTGCCATAGCAACAGCTTTAAAGTGACCACATCACTAAGTGCATAAATAAAATATTAAAATTAGTAGAAACATGATCAGTAAAAAGGGGAAAAAAATTTACTGCTCCTTTTTTTCTTTCCTTCAAAGAAAGTGAAAGCTACTGGTGACAGGAAAAGTGCTGCCCTTTAACATCCTTATTTGGAGCTGAAATATTAGCTCTTTTTGTGAGAAAGGAAAGAAAGAAGAGAAACGCCAATAGTTTTCTTTTTACCGCTCTTTGAAGAATTCTTTATTTTAAAGAGTTATGTCCAGCTTTAAAGGCTTTTTAGAAAGAGTGAAAATCAGCAGAGAAGGCCAGTCTCTGAGGAAAGGCTCAGAAAGAGTGAATTATGACCTACATTTATCCTCTATTAGGAGGGAGTGAGTCCCATGGAGCAGCCACAGAGAGCAGGTCTACATACCTGGCTTTGTTATTCCCTTTTTTCTTTCTTAAATGCAAAGTCCTTTAATCTTTCTTTGCTCATATTGCTTGTCTCCAAATTGATGAAAAGGACACCTTTGTAAAGGGCATGGCAATCTGGGGATGAAAAGCACCATGTTACAAACCAGCACAGCCTGTGAAGCTCTTCCTCCTCTCCCTGTTCCTTCCTCTCCAACAATCCTGTACCCACCTCAGCTGAAGAGGGTTAATGGCCCCAGCAATGCAAAGGGTCATGTAACACAAAGGAATTCCCTCTGAAGGGGAAGAACATACAGATTAAGGAAGACAGTCACCTGCTGTTTGAAAAGCTCTAGTAATTAAATGTTTTATTACTCTCTTCATCACAGGGAACAGACACACGTTCCAATGAGCCATTTGGAAGTGTGATGATTATTTTCTTAATCTCTTTAGTTGTGCTTCTGTTTAAAAAGATGTTTTGCTTTCCATGGACCCAGTAAGAGTGATATCTGGAGGACAGTCCTGTGCTGCTGGAAGACTCTGAGCATTACAACAGCTCTGCTGCCTGGTTATTGGCAATAAAACGAGTCAGATCTTGGAGTCATCCAAGTTAGAGCTGAAAACGACTCATATTCCTGGTTATATTTATAGTTTGTGGTCAGTTACCTTTTCCAGACCCTGAATTCATCCTTTCTACTATGGTATTTTTGAACAAAGGGATTGATTTTTTTTTAGATCAAAAAGTTGCTTACTGTAGATACTCAATTACATGTCAGGATAGAGCTAAAAAGAAAGAAGTAAAAAAAAAATCTCTTTATATCTATCTATCTATCTATCTATCTATCTATCTATCTATCTGGCTATCTATCAGTCTATCTATCCATCTATCTATCTATCTATCTATCTATCTATCTATCTATCTATCTATCTATCTATCCATCCATCTATCTATCTATCTATCTATCTATCTATCTATCTATCTATCTATCCATCCATCCATATATCCATCTATCTATCTATCTATCTATCTATCTATCTATCTATCTATCTATCTATCTATCTATCTATCTATCTATCTATCCATCTATCTGTCTATCTATCTATCTATCTATCTATCTATCCATCTATCTGTCTATCTATCTATCTATCTATCTATCTATCTATCTATCTGGGTTTATTTTGCTTCCTCTGACTTTCTTTGGTGTCAAAAAGTATAGTCCTAACACTATGTATAGGGCATTTTTGTGTGTGTGTGGATAATTTAGCTTTCTATATATGACTTTATATCAAAAAAACAAAACAAAACAAACACACACCGACCCAAAGACAACAAAACTAATCCAAAAACCACCAACCACCAACAACAAGGGACACAAAAAAAAAAGAAAAAAGAAAATGAAAGAAAAAAAAAAAGATAAAAAACCCAACCAGCTGATGGAGAAAGTACCTAATTAAATTTGGTTCATTTCATTTTCTCTTTGGAAGAAACTGCACTCAAGAAGCCAGTTGGATTCAGCTCTCGAAATAGTAAAGGAAAAATGTTGTGAATGTGCAGAGTGATTTGGTCTAGCCATGAAAAGGCACTGGGTTACTTGCTGCAGTTGAAATGAGGGGGTGTAAGGCATGACTATAAATGGAATTTTAGAATGAATTTTTACCTGCATACTAATGGTTTGATTCACAAGTTTGGCCTCTTGGATTTAGGCTCTTACTGTTAGGAATGACAGGACTAAGCTAACAAGCATTTCCAGACAATTAGTCTTTAACTTCTCTTTTTTAAACATAATACTAAGAATACTAAATATAAAGGAAGTGCTGTTGTATGGTTAGGATAGTAACTGGCAGAAACCAGCTTAAAGCAGCTACTCTTCTAGGATGCAGAAAGGTTTTTCTCCCTCTCAGAAGTCAATGAGATCTTCAGCCAATGATGGGGACTCCCAGCAGAGCAGCCGAGCCCAGGGCTGGCCAGAAAGCTGCTCTGTGTCCCTGGGAACTGCTGTCCATCTTGTTCCCACTGAACAGGCAAAGTTATTGGTCCAATTGATGCTGTGAGAGACCCCAAAAACGGGACTCTGAGCCAAGTTAGTGTGGGATAAGATAAAAAGTGAAAGTCCTTTAATATCAGGCCCAGGGCCCACAGGAACACATATTGACGTGCACCCCAAACACCAATTTCCATGGCTTTTATAATATGCTCCACCCAATCCCCAGGTCACACAACTCTCAGTCCAGCCCCGTCCTGCCCCTGGTTACCCCTTTAGGATTTGAGTCTGGGGTCAGCGGGACCCTCTGACCTTCATTTTTGTCTTCCTCAGCACACACAGGGCTCTTGGAGGTTTTCCAGTGTTCTTAGACCCAAGGTTGTTGGCTTACGTTTATGTCTCATTTTTCAGGCCTTTCTGATAGTCTTCAGCTTTTCTGCCTTGAAGAACAATCCTGAGATCAGCTCAGCTGGTTAAAACTTGGTTGTAATAACTCCAAGGTCATGGGTTCAATCCCCTGTGTGGGCCATTGACTGAAGAGTTGGACTCGATGATCCTTGTGGGTCCCTTCCAGCTCAGAATAGTCTGTGAGTCTAAACAACTAAAAGAATTTCAGCTACTGATAAGCAGCATAGCTTGGCATGTATAAACATTGAACTTAAGCTGCTAGAAATATTAGCACACTAAATTTGTTTTTTACTACAGATACAAGTATTTCTAAAATCTACAAAAACGAAAAAATGAAAAAATCACAAACCCTTTGGCATCACAATGATGTCATTTGAGACAGGTTTCAGGCAGTGAGTGATCAGTGGGCTGATAATGACGTCACTTGAGAGAGGTTCTTAGTGACTGATGAGTGGACTGATGTAACTGTCGATACCTGTTCTTTCGGTGCTTGGGCTGCCGAACCATAACAATGATGGAGGAAAACAATTCCACACATCTCACACTGGCTTTCTTTGTGTGTCTCTGTGATTCAGGAGGAAGGACAGTGGGATGTTGTCCTACAAGGAGCACCTCCCTGTGAGCCAGGTGGTGGTGGGCGACGTGGACCGGCCGGGCTCCGAGGCCAAGGTGTCGGTGGGGCCCGTGCGCTGCCAGGGCGACCGTAAGTGCACTGGTTTTCCTCCTCTTACTCCTGGGTAGAAATGGTAACTTGGGTAGTGATAACTTGGGTAGTGGTAACTTGGGAGACACGTCATGTGAGTTTAGGGAAAGGGCTGTGCACTCAAGAGACTTTTTCCATGAAAGCATGATGTGATTTGAGGAATTTTGTCTATGAAAATGTGTAGAGGGGGTGCGAGTTAATGATGGTCAGAAGAGGATCAGGGACAGCAACATCAGAAGGCTTGAAAAAAGAGTTTACAACTTTATTTTTAGTTACAGCTTCACCTTTTATCTAGTCTTGTATGCAACATGCCATCACACTGTTGGCCAGTCAGCTCACCAGGCATACATGGAAACATTCCACTGTCTCCAGGGTGTCCCACATTCCACAGGTGGCTCCTGCTTCTTAAGGGTGTACTCCAAACTGCTTTCCTTCAAGGATACACTCTGAACTGCTCCATATCAATCCCTTCATCACCTCAGACATCAGGGAATCCACAAACACACTGTCACCCCTACAAAAATGCACATGGAATGGCTTATCTTTATATTTGAAATGTCGATATTTGTCTTTCCTTTCTGGTAAATGTGACAGCTTTGATTATTCAGCTGAGTTTATGGAGCTTTGTGCAGTAACACAGATTTCATAGGAATGTCTCCCAGCATGTGTGTTTCTGTTGGGTGCTCCTGTCAGGGTCATTATCCTTGCTAAGCATATCACTGTAAACTCTGCTTATGTTATATGAATAGTGGTGGGATGGCAAAACTCACCACTGAGAACTGTTTACAGGTGTAAAGGCTTTGGCAGGGTTGTTCTCAGATGTTAGCTGGAGCAAGGCTAGGTGTTTCCATTGGGAGTTTTGTAGTAGTTTCTCATTTCCAGGCTCAGTGCTGATAGGAGATGCACATCCTCCTGTTTGCTCTGCAGGCGATGGAGTAAATCGGGATAATGGCTAAATTTCCACTTCACACACAAGAAAGTTGAGAAGCAGTGAGGAGGACTGTACTTTTCCTTCAATCTGTTTTATATTTCAGGAGTGAAATTCACCACTGAAGGCAGAGCAACTGCTTAAGGCCTTCCTAAATCACACTTCAAACATCTAAAGTCTGTTGAGTTGGTACACGTGTTATATTTGTCCTCTGTGTTTGAAGGTCATTCTGTTACAAGATGGGCAGTAAAAAAAGGTTGCCTGGTTTAATTTAAAATAAAGAATATTTGTATGGTCTGTAAAGAGCTTTCTGGGTGCCAGTGCAGTGCCCCAAAACCTTGGGCCATTGCTCAGTGAGCCAACTCAATGTGCTTTGCCTCTTTTTCTGTTCATGGTCTTTTTGGGTTGTGCAAAGGATCCCTCCAGGTTTTGTTGATGAATCTGATGCCTAATGAGCAGAAAGAAATACCATGGGATGTTTGCAACCTTTGACATCATCTATTTGCTGCTCGTTATTTGTGGTGTTTGACAACTCACAGGTCAGCCTGTGTTTGTCTGTGTCTCAGCTATGATTGATACACGTTTTTGTAATGAAAAAAATAAAAACCAGCATCTTTCTTGCTCATGTATTCCTCATATTCTGAATCTGAGTGCTTCTAGAAATACCAGCCCCAAAGGGTGACCCTTCTAAATATTGGTATAAAAAACCTCATTAGAGCAGGAATAGCCTTTATCACAGTGACACAACCTTTTGGGATGCTCAACAAGTGGATTCCTAACATCCTGATTAATTTAATTTTCTCTATGAACTTTGCAGATATGATTTGTAGTTCAAAAAAATCTTTGTCTATGAATAAATTGGAATTTACTTCCATGACCACAGAAAAAGCTGATTTAAGTTTTCTCACAGGGGATAGTATGAACTCTGGTCTTTTGCAGTTAGTAAAAGCTCCAATTTTATACTCCCAGTATAGATATTTTATATTCCCCTTTGTATTCTTTCTTGAACATTTGCAACAGCTGCTGTACCCCCAACTACTCCTGTCTCAACTTGTGGAAAACAAGGTTTCTGTCCTGGGGAAAATTCCTAAATTTAAAAGTGTGCATTTGTCCTACATTGGAAGAAAGATCTGAAGTGTGTAATTTATGGGAAAGTATTAAAAATAAATTAATTTTTAAAAAAACACAAACCACAAACAGCACAAATAAATATTTTTGGTGTGTATTGCATGAATCAAACCCAACATTATCAGTGCTAGAGATGTTGAGCCTCGTCCCAGCACAGTTCCTGTATCCAGTTCACTTCCATGTGGAAATGAAATGGAGTTACAGTTATGGAGACTGGCAAAGCAAGGCAGAGTTTGGTTCTGCTTGGAAGGAAGATGGAAAAGGTAACAATGCCTAAGCAGTCAAATAAAAATTGGCCTGTTTTGAAGCATTTCTCATTGTGATTGCAGAATCTGCTAGGACTGTGACAACTTATATTGCCCTGGAAATCATTCACCTCAGAGCCATTAGTTGGATAGAAACCAAGGAGTACACTGCAGAATTGTAATTGTTCTTCTGTTGCAAAAATAATAAATTCTTCTTTAGAAATTTAGACTTCATTTTGGTCCCACAAATGACAGTTTTAATTTTCTATTCCCCTGCTTTATGATCTGATCAAGGCTGTTCTGGCCAATCTTGGGACAATTTGTTCATGCATGACTATCCATCTCTGTGTTTCAGAATTATTTTTAATATTTTACTGCACCTCACAAAGCACTATTTGCATCCTGAAAGGCAGTCAGCAAAAAGAGGCTTTGTTACCACTCTAAAAATCTCCTTAACTTGCCATGTTCTACCAGAATGATGAAAACACTGTTACAAAAATCCCATAAATGTGGCCTGGGGCCTTTCTTGTGCCTTAGATAAAACATCCAAGATGTCTCTTTCCCATTTGCTATTTTAGTGCTGAGGAGCTCTTTCTCAACAGCTAAGGATTTCTCTCAGCAGTGATCTACCAGGAAAGCAGAATTCCCCAGCTTTATGGAGGTGCATAACCAGGATATTCATTTCATGGGGGGGTTGGCACTGTATTGCAATGATCCAAAGATAAAGCAAGGATTTTAAGCAAATGTCAAATCTAATCAGACTGAAAGCAAAGCTGTCCTCCCTGACCACTGCTGTGTGAGAGTCAGACTTCAGAATGGCAGTGGCTCTTTATCTCAGATTCTCTGGAGTTGAAAATATAAAGAGAAAATCAGGCCTTGAGACTCCACTGTAATATTGAATAGAGAAGGGAAAGTCTCTTGTTTTCCTTCTGTGCAGGATCTAGAAATAAAGGCCAACACAGGACCCCTAATTAATCATCTTTACTCTTCATGTAACTTTAGGACACTGATTAAAATCCCTTCACAGACCTATTCCACTTGTACCAATATTTACACAGTGGGACCTGGACTCTCAGCCCTCCTGCACTGAGCCTTGTCCACCCCTTTCTGCTACTCCATTGTAATCACAGAATCACAGAATGGATTGGGTTGGAAAAGACCTCCGAGGTCATCAAGTCCAACCCTTGGTCCAACTCCAGTCCCTTTACCAGATCATGGCACTCAGTGCCACGGCCAAGCTCAGGTTAAAAACCTCCAGGGATGGGGAATCCACCCCCTCTCTGGGCAGCCCATTCCAATGCCTGAGCACTCTCTCTGCAAAGAATTTCTTTCTGCTCTCCAACTTCAATTTCCCCTGGCAGAGCTTGAGCCCATCGTGCCCCCTTGTCCCATTGCTGAGTGCCTGGGAGAAGAGACCAACCCCCACCTGGCCAGAACTTCCCTTCAGGCAGTTCCAGACAGTGCTGAGGTCACCTCTGAGCCTCCTCTTCTCCAGGCTAAACACCCCCAGCTCCCTCAACCTCTCCCCACAGCACTTGTGCTCCAGTCCCTTCTCCAGCCTCGTTGCTCTTCTCTGGCCCCGCTCCAGCCCCTCAATCTCTTTCCTCAACTGAGGGTCCCAGAACTGAACACAACACTCAAGGTGTGGCCTCCCCAAGGCAGAGTCCAGGGGAAGGGTCACTGCCCTGGGCCTGCTGGCCACGCTAGTTTGGATCCAGGCCAGGATCCCCTTGGCCTTCTTGGCCACCTGGGCACACTGTTGGCTCCTGTTGAGCTTCCTGTCCCTCAGTCCCCCCAGGTCCCTCTGCCTGGCTGCTCTCCAGCCACTCTGTGCCCAGCCTGGAGTGCTGCAGGGGTTGGGGTGGCCAAAGGGCAGGACCTGCACTTGGCCTTGTTGAACTCCATCCCATTGCAATCAGCCCAGCTCTCAAGTCTCTCCAGATCCCTCTGCAGAGCCCTCCTGGCTGCTAAGGGGCACCTTGAGCCTTCTCCCTTTAGAGAAAGACACAAGTATGTTGAGGGGGTTTTCTTGCCTAATCTCAGCCTGAGGTGGTAGATCAAGGCTGCAAAAATGGAGCTGGTAATTTCTTTTGAAACCAAACTGAAGAGCTTAGCCTTCTATATTGGGGCTTTTGTTACAGAGATTTCAGCAATAATCATATTGAATCAAAATTACTTTTGCGACTTCTGGCACCTTCTCAGGAATTTTTTTTCATTCCCCTTAGGAAAATAGTGCTGTTCACAAAGCTCCTATATTTGTAACCTGCAAAGAGTATCCTTTTCCCAAGGACTTCCCAAGGATGTTGCTTCGAGTTGGCTCTTTATAAGCCCAGAGGGGACAGACTGACTATTCTGCTCTAGATTTGCTTTTCTCCTTGAGTCTGTTTTCCTTTTGTCCCATTTTCCTTATAACAAAGACAATATTTAAGAAGGAGATGTTTTTTCCACACCTCATATTTATGTTTTTTTCCATCTCCTCTGCTGTACAATTTTTATCCTCCCAATAATGAGACTGATTTCTGAGCCATTAATCACTTTTTGGGCGTGTGTTTTACTTCTATTATGTTTAATCTTCAAAGTGCAGAGGAGGAAGCAGATGGCTTGAGCCTTGTACTTCCTTCTAGAGTGTTCCATCAGAATTTGCTTACGTGTTCAGACAGGGTTTGGACCTCAGCATTTTTTGTGACTCTGGGTTTGTATTAAAAGCACTCTCTGGTTATCTAATCCAGGCAGCCAGTGCCAGGTTGGTGCTTACAGGCAGCCATCCTTGGCAAGGTGTCTTTTTGTAGTCCTTAAGTACTTCTTATGCCTCACATGTGCAGGTGGGGACTCAGAACTGTTGCTTGGAATGAAAATAAATTCACAGTTCCACGTGCACACTGCAAATTAAGGGCACTTTCAACATCCTGAACTTGTTTTTCAACGGCACCACCTGAGTTTCAGCAAAAAATAGCAGAGTCTTACAGTGCAGTTTTCAGTCTCACATTAACCCTGTGAACAAGGTCAATTCTCCAGCAGGAGAATTACAGTGTGCAGTGTGTTGGCTCAGTCAGATCAGCAGTGATGTTGCTGTTGCATCCATAGGAAAGGTAACATGGAGAGTATCCCAGAAAACAAACAAAAAACCCCCTACCTTCATTGTTAAAAGATCTAACTGGAATTTCAGTAGAAACTATTTACTCCTACTGTATCTTAGACAACATTCCAGTAATACAGTGACTCATCTTACAGTGAAAATACTGTAGCAAATGAAAATTAACATCAGTGAAACCTCCCACTAAAAACCAAAGCCTGAGTGCTTGCACAAAAATATAAAAATTCTTGGTTTGAACCTTCTGAAGCACTGATTCCACAGGAAGCTTGTGTGATGGGATTGCAGATCTGAAATTCAGACAATTCCCATTTGAGGTGTTAATTACTTCTCTGCCACTCAGGTCAGAAAATCAATTAAAGTCTCTAGATTTTTAAACATTTCCCTATTGTTTGCTTTTATTGCTGGATATATCCACACACTTTTAATTTTTTAATTTCTTATGACTTTCAAATCACTCCTGATAAGTTCATTAGAGTGAATACAGATTCAAAATTTGATCCATGTAAGAGTTTAGTTGTTTTTTTCCCCCCAGTAATGTAGCTGCCTTTAGTACATGTGAATATTTGTCTGCTGAGTTTCCACATCTATTACCCCAGCATGTCTTTATGTTGCTCTGGATTGTACACTGTGCAATTCAAGTGGAATACAAATTCATCCAAAGCACACCAAGACATTGTGCTCAGTGCTTATCACAGTCATTCACTTCAATGCTACCAGCAAAACAGGAGAGGGAAAACCTTCCTTCCAACAAAAGCAGCCTGACAGCCAACAAGTGCTATTTCAGACTGACTTGATTCTTTCAGTGCATTTTGTTGAAGGTGATAAAATTTCACTTAGTCTTCACTTCGGACCGGGGAAGGATCCTCCACTTTAGTTAATCAAACCACTCTAATTGTTCTTCATATTCAATTGTTTTCCTCAGAGACCCAAGAGAAAAAAAAATGCCCCACTAGGTAATTTTTCTACAATTTTCGAAGTAAACAAATCGACTCTTTTGCAGTTGTTTAATATCTGATTTAAAAGATGTCATTTCCCATTCTTGAGACTATCACTTTCCCTTCACCTTTATTTCATACTGCATAATTAACTTGCAGTGAGAACTTTAACCAGACTTAATCATGGTCTTTGTGCAGAAACGTTTTCTCCAGCAAGCAGTGCTTGTATCCCTCCTGCAGAGTCTTCATGTTTCTGAGAGATTTCTTCATATTCTCACACCCCCCGCTCAAGAAAACAGACTGTGGCTTGCTGACTTTTTCAGGTACAGGTTGTTTCTGGCCATGTGAATAAAACTTTACCTGTCCTGAAAATAGGAGCTGAAAAACCTCTAGTGTTCCTATGAATTCAGGGCATTTTTTTGTCATGCTGAAATAGAAATTTAAAGATGGACATAGGACAAAGTTTGTCCTCTTGTGGCTTCCCTTACGTGTGTGTGCTGGTTTAAGGGTAAACCGGCAGGAGAAATTAACCCAACACAAAAGAGATTATAAGTCAGAGTTACAATTTAATAAAAATATTGCAATAAATACAATGACACAAAGAGAAATTGCTTTTAACCCACAAACCCAGCAGTGTAACCCAGCCCCCTGGGGCACAAACACAGGGGGGTTTGGTGGCCCCTGTGCTGAGCCCCACGTGGTTCCCCTGAGTCCAAAGGAAAAGGAAGGGACAAACCTGTTGGTGCAGATGATGTCACAGTCTGGGCAAGAGTGGTGGGCTCCTCCTGGCCATGGTCTGGTCTTCCTCTGGATCCAGTGAGTGGTCCCAGAAGTCCCCAAAGCCCAAGATTCTCTCCCCTCAGGTTTGGGTGGGAGCCCCCAGTGCCTCCCCCAGGGCAGGGAGTTCCACACTGGGGGATCTGACTCTGGCAGTCAGGGGGGATTTTGGAATCGTTGCTGGCCCATCAGCAGAGCTGAGCCCTCAGGTGGGTGTGGAGGTGCCAAGGACTCCCTGCAGGGCAGTTCTCCCAGCTCCTCTGCCAGGCTTCTTTCCCAGCCAGCTCCCAGCCTGAGGGCTCAGCTGTGCCCTGGGCAGCTGCTGCCAATGGGCCATTGGGAACAGTTGGTGGGCAATGAATGGAGGGTGGAGAATGCCCAGCTTTGGTCACACCCACACAGGGATAAACTGGTCCCACCTGCTGAACTGGGACAATGTGTTCTCATGTCCTTCCCAAACAGCAAAGTGCTCTAAGTGCTGATCTTTGGCTGAGGGCTTTGTCATCCTTTTTAATTTGCAATTCTCAGAAACACTATAGTTACACTCAAAAGTGATGTCAGACAGCCAAAACCTTTGAGTACAATGTAAAACACCCTGTTTTGCAAGTTGGCAACTAGATAAGCTCCACCTTAGATGATCTGTAGTGGACAATACCAAAATGAGAAGACCTAATGCCTCTGGAATTGCAACTCAGCTTGGAATTGTCTTTAAGTTTGAGGGTGGGGAGTGCTGGGCAGGGCAAACAGCATTTGGACATGTGTGGTTGGAATTCTTTAAGTTCCAATAATATTTTCTTAGTTTGTGATAATACTTAATCTTGGCTAATCATTCTAGATTCATTTCTCCTCCTCCTTTGAACAAGTTGGCCTTGATATTTGGGAGAAATTAAGTCTCCAGAGCACTGTAAGATTCATTGAGAGTTTTCTGCATGCCACCCTAAATGTAAGGTTTCTTTTACATTATCTGAAAAACCCACAAGGAATTGGTAAGATTAATGATTTACAAGCTGTCAACACTTCTACAGTAAAGCACCTTTTTCTGAGGTTTATAACATGGCCATAAAATCCTCTTTCAGTTCCAACTTTTCATACAAGTGTATTCATGGAATAAATACTTGTCAAGTGGCAATTTTGACATAGAGTCATATTTAATCATGGGCTATATATGAGTACTCTCTAATGTATCCCACTCATTGCCAGGTTTTGCTCTGTTTACTTTCTGGAAGCAAACCATACTCATCTCACAGAGCAGGAAGCAGTACAGATCACATCCAATTTAGCCATTGCCCTACTGGACATGTCTTTTTATGTCTGGCTGAAGCAACAGGATGCCTCCAAACAGTGCAAGAGAAAAAAGGAAAAGGAGAATCAAAAATATAATGTTGGCACATTGGGAAAAACAGCATTTTTACAGTTTGTGCCATCTGTACGTCACTAAGCCAAGGTACAAAGAAGAAGGAAAAAAAGAAGACCTTTATATGGGACTGGTATTGTTAGAATATAGAGAAGAAAGATGATTTTAACTGCAAGCATTGGCTCTTGATGCAGTCTGACCCCTTGGTGTTTAATTCTTTTCCATCTTTGCCAAGCCCTGGTAGAGTCTGGATGTTCAAAGGAGTGACATTTCTGACACTTTTGCCTTGTAGCTGGCAGTGTATGAGAGTATTACAGACTGCACTGTCACTCAGTGTGTATTTTCATTATGAAAGCAGTTTACATTGCTGGAGATTTTTCCTAAGGTCATAAGGCAGTGTGATCAGAGTGTCTGTTTGGAGGGGAAAGGCACTGCTGCTTGTTCATTTTTACTGTCTGTTTTCCTGCCAGATTCTCTGTACCCTGCCTTTTAAAATGCAAGTTACATCTGTTTTACACATAGATTGAATTTGGGGAGGAGGAATAACACAACTCCACAGTTTGTATCTCCACACGTGCCAGATCCACCACAAAATGTAAGCCAGACAGTAAACTCAGTTTTAATAAGGACCAGACCTGTCTATTACTAATTAATTCTCATATGCATTCCATTCTGCCTAAATGTATATGTTGGTGTCAACCACCAAAGGCAGTTAATTCAAATATCAATGAGCTAATAAGTTTTACTCTTTTTGCATATTTGCTGAAGCAATGAAAACATAGAGCAGTGAATGCCCATGATCAATTCTCCAGCTGATCATAAAAGAAAAAAATGGTGACATTCCATAGGGGAGTTCGGAGCTTTATGGTTCAGAGATACAGAATTCAAACGCAATTAAGAGCTAATTTTATTCAAATTCTCCTCATCATTATGATTATATAGCAGTTAATTTTACCTTCTTTAATAAAAAAAGAAGTATCAGAAGCATTACATGTAAAGTATTGTCTCTGGATTCCTAGGGAATTTAAGCAAGAGTCATTAGTCTGATAGATGGCATAGAGTAGCTGTTCATATTAAAGGCACTGAAAGTTCTGCTTTAATTATGATTTCAAACATTTTAACACCTTTGTGATTGTAATGCATGTCACTGTCTTCCCACTTCTCACCTATAGCAAAGTAAGGAAAGCGATTGTGCAGGGCACAAAATTTAAAAATGCAAAGATGAATTTCCACAGTGTATAGAGAAGTGCCGGGAAAGAGATGGCAGGAATGCCATAAGGAACCAGGAGAACCTGCTGCATTAGGAGCTGGCTGGAGGGGCAGACCCAGAGAGTGCTGGTGAACGGGGCTGTGTCCAGCTGGCGGCCGGTCACCAGTGGTGTCCCCAGGGGTCTGTGTTGGGTCCAGTCCTGTTTAACATCTTTAGTGATGATTTAGATGAGGGGATTGAGTCCATCAGCAGCAAATTTGCTGATGACACCAAGTTGGGAGGGAGTGTCGACCTGCTGGAAGGCAGGAGGGCTCTGCAGAGGGATCTGGATAGACTGGAGAGATGGGCTGATTCCAGTGGGATGGAGTTCAACAAGGCCAAGTGCAGGTCCTGCCCTTTGGCCACCCCAACCCCCTGCAGCGCTCCAGGCTGGGCACAGAGTGGCTGGAGAGCAGCCAGGCAGAGGGACCTGGGGGGACTGAGGGACAGGAAGCTCAACAGGAGCCACCAGTGTGCCCAGGTGGCCAAGAAGACCAATGGGATCCTGGCCTGGATCCAAACTAGCGTGGCCAGCAGGCCCGGGGCAGTGACCCTTCCCCTGGACTCTGCCTTGGGGAGGCCACACCTTGAGTGTTGTGTTCAGTTCTGGGCCCCTCAGTTGAGGCAAGAGATTGAGGGGCTGGAGCGGGGCCAGAGAAGAGCAACGAGGCTGGTGAAGGGACTGGAGCACAAGTGCTGTGGGGAGAGGCTGAGGGAGCTGGGGGTGTTTAGCCTGGAGAAGAGGAGGCTCAGAGGTGACCTCAGCACTGTCTGGAACTGCCTGAAGGGAAGTTCTGGCCAGGTGGGGGTTGGTCTCTTCTCCCAGGCACTCAGCAATAGGACAAGGGGGCACGATGGGCTCAAGCTCTGCCAGGGGAAATTTAAGCTGGAGAGCAGAAAAGAATTCTTTGCAGAGAGAGTGCTCAGGCATTGGAATGGGCTGCCCAGAGAGGGGGTGGATTCCCCATCCCTGGAGGTTTTTCAACTGAGCTTGGCCGTGGCACTGAGTGCCATGATCTGGTAAAGGGACTGGAGTTGGACCAAGGGTTGGACTTGATGATCTCAGAGGTTTCTTCCAACCCAATCCATTCTATGATTAACCTGTGACTAAACTGTGGGTTGAGAAGCTGCTGGAATCCTGCCAGTGACATGGATAAATGTACAGTGACTCTTAAATTTCACCACATAAACCTGAGTAATCTTAGAAATCAGGTGTAATATGGAGGGAATTATCTGTATTAATTTTTTAGGTTGAACTCTTTCTCACTGTTAACTTTTTTGGCCAGCCTATTCGTGCACCACTGTCTGACATTTAAAGAGCAGAAAGAACAGAAAATGGTGAGAAATGATGGAAGGTGAGGTAGCGTGAGGTCAGTGTCATTCATCACCATGTGTAAGTCATGCAAATTCAGCCTCATTTAGACACAGATAAGTGGGGGGCAGTAGGATGGAAGATTCCCAGTTATGAGAGGGCTTGTCTTGCCTCACAGCACCCAATCTCTGGCACCAAACAGAGGATCTCAGTGAGACTAAAAATGTCCAACCACCAAGCTGAAGAAGCTAACAAGGAGGAGTTGGAGACCTTTGGTGCTTGTTAAACTTGCCCCACTGATCCCTGTACAGGGAGCCAATTATTGTCTAATTATGTCTTAATAAATGGATTGACAATAGTGGAGCCTTTTCTCCCCAGTGAATGGGTAAAGAGGAAGGTCAGGGTGGATTCCACAAACCCAGCTGCTCTTTGTCATGATTTCCCACCCCACAGGCTGCTCTCCCCATCCTTTAATCGTGGGCCTGAATTCTGAGAGCTTTTGTTCCAAAGCCTCCCACCACCAAGTCCTATCCTATGTCCATATTCACAGTGTTTGGGTTTATATCATACCCCACTCCCTTTTTAGTGGGATTTTTGAAGGAGTGTAACCTGATCCCTCTCTCCAGATCATTCTAGATTTTTATGGAGAACTCCTAAAGGAACACAGGGTTGCAAAGTTGTGCATTGTTGGTGAGTGATGTCTGAACTGGTGAAAGGGAATAGAGCAAGAGTTTGAGAGAAGGAGAACAGATACATGAAAAATTAACCTCCTATTTCTTTTCTCTGATTTATTTTTTAGTGGATTTTTCTGACCTTTGTCTTCTATGGAAAAGTTTGCAAATGTGGAGTGGAAAGGGCTAAAAAGCCATAGAGAAATTAATACTATGGATACCATCCACTGTTAAATTTCTGAGTCTGAGTATGCTGAGTTCCAAATTAACATTGCAACCTGTGAAGCATCAGAAATTCAGGATTTAGAGAGCAGGTTTCAGAGGAAAGGTTGCAATTCCCTTTAATTCTTCCCCCTTTCTGGGCTTAAAACTTACCTTTTGTGAGGTCCCAACTTAGTTCTTCAAGGCAGAGAAGAAACTTGAAAATGCTGATAATTTTAATTTTTTAAGGTTTTTAAGGTTTTAATTTGGAATCAGCTCAGATAGAATTTAAAGGAGATGAGGGGGACATCCTTTCCTTTACAAAAATTGTAATTTTTTTTCTCACTAAAGCAAGTCAGAGCAGTTCTATCCATTTACTGTTAGGAGCTTACAATAATCTGTACTTGGAAGGTATTAGCTAAGCTTGCAGAATTAGGAAGGTTTCAACTCTACAATATTAAGCAGCAAATTCTAACATTTTTATAAGCCTGCATTTCACCTCTCCTTTGTGAGGAATCCTCTCCACATCTGATTCTGTCTAATTCAGCAGAGCCATATTTTTCATGAGGAAAACTTGTGCCTTCTCACTGCAAATAGTTCTGCCTTTGGAGACAGAGGAACTGAATGATTGTAGATCAATTATTACACACAGAACACAGTTTGTGCATCTGTGTTCCATTCACTTGACTGTCATTTCTTTCAGATTTGCTATGATAAGGCTAAATTTAAAAGAACTTGCTGTTCTGAGCTGTTCTTCTGTCTTCATGTTTCAAATACAGACAGAAGTGAATTTGATCCATAGTTGGCAGAGTGTCTTCCAGGAAAATGAAGATGCTCCCACAAGGGTATTAGAAAAGAAATTTCCCCAGAAAATGCTTTAATTTCCCATCCCAAAAGAAGAGAAAAATTCTCAAAAACTCTTGCTATAGAAACTCTAAAAAACATAAGAAGTTATTTGAAAAGAAACATTTTGGATATCAAGCCCATTCCCCATTGATGGAAGCACCTCCTTGTGACTGACTTTCAACATTTTTGCAAAAGAGCTTTTTCCTCACTGTTTAACTCTATTTCATAAATGAAGCTTTGAACTAAAAGGCTCTTTAAAATGTCCAAAACAGAGTAAAATTTTCAAACCAATCAGCTCAGTGTAGTTCCATTTCATTAACATTTCCAAGAAACCTTCAGTTTCCTTCAAAACCTTCAGTATTTTCTAACAATGATTAGGTTTGCTTAGAAAACTAAATGAAATTAAGTATTTGCTTCAGGAGAGGGACACTCCCTCTTGGTTTTCTTTAAATGCAAAGTCATTTCCTATGCTGAGATAGAGATTTTGAGTTTCCACTTTGGTAAACTAAAAGAAAACATTCTTGCAGTGGCTTCAGTCCTGCTTAAATTATCATGTGATTAACTGATATTTTACCCCCACTCATTCTAAGGTTCCTCCCTGTATATCCCCATACAAAGAGGGCTCTTTCCTTTTCCCTCTGTGCACACACTGTATTTCAGTTGGCTAATCAGATTGTTCTCCATAACAGCATTAGGCAATTTGGGGTCCCATAAGGACAGCCAGTCATTAAATAAAAATATGATTATCATAGAGTGCATTGCAGCTCTCCCAGCTGCAGCCAACCTGCAGTCCAAGATCCAACCAAATAAAATTAAGATGCTTAAAGAAATAGGGAGGATTTGAGAAGAAAGAAAAGCAGCATCTGAGGGGGTAAATTCAAGTCATAGGTGTGTCATTCATGGCATTGATGACACAAAAGGAGGAGTGTTGTGTTGAACTTTTGCTTCAATCCATGAACTGTTGGAACCTCTAAATAATAAACATGTGGCAACTTTCATTATTGTAGCTCTATTTCTTTTTAGCCCTAAGTTGAGAAAGTCCTTTTGTATTGTGCTGAAAATGTTTTCCAGAGAGGAGGTGGGAGGGAACTACCAAGGTTTTGAGAAGCACACAGAAGCCAACAACATCAAACACAACAGCAAAATAGCATTTCAAAAGCAAATTGCTTGATGTAAATTGCTCTATGTTTTTCCAGCAAGACAGGGCAAGATATTAAAATCTTAAAGATCATAAAACGTAAGATATTTTGTGAGTACCTCTGAGCTCAGTTGAAAAAATAAGTCTCAGGGTAATAAGGTAATTTAGGATGGAAGTGACCTATGCAGGTCATTCAGTCCAGTCTCCTGCTCAAACAGGACTAACTCCAAAGCCAAATCAGGTTACTTAGAGCTTCTTCTCTTCATTTTATGGACATTTCTAAGGATGCCCTCTCTCTCTGAGCATCCTGTTTCGGTGCTTAAGCACTCAAATTGTGGATGCATTTTCCTTACATCCAGTGGGAATTTTCTGTTTTCCAATTTGTGATTGCTTTCCCTGAAGCTTTGGCTAACAAACTAGAGACCCCAGGATATGTACCAGGAGCTGCATGGCCTGTCTCCATCACTTCTCTTGGAACCACTTCCATAAACTTGTCATAAACTTATATCACTATCTTAGGCTGGAAATCTCCACTCACAGCCAAAAGTAAATGAGCAAAACTCCAAATCAAGAAAGATCTCAAATCAATAGGAAGTTGCAAACACATTCAGGGATTTATCAAGACAAAACAAGATAGTGTCCTGCCTCCAAAAAATATATTTTGGTGTTGAAAGAAAATGTTACATGCAAAGTTATGAATCTACATCAGTTCCATGCCTGAAAATAAGGAAATTACTCCATGACTTGCCACACAAATTTTTTTCCCTTTGCAAGATGAATAAATAAAACCCAAAATTGTTCTTAAATAATATTCAGATGTTTCCAGAGTCCCCTTGTAAATTTTATTTTTCTGGGCTCCAGGGATTCTGAATTCTGCAGAATGTGTGGATATGCATTGCAGGAAGACTGATTAGACTTGACCTTTCCCTTGAGATCTTCAGAGAAGTGGTGGGTAATGCTGCAGATTGCTCCTTGTGCCCTCTTTCCTGGTTGTACTCCCATTCTCACAGAGACTTAGGCAAGCAAAAATCCTCACTCCTCACAGAAAACAAGTCTGGGGCCCTCCACATCTCCTCCCTCTTATTTACACATGAGGAGTCAGTAGTTCATAGTGACTGAGCGATGATCAAGGAAATTAAATTCATTAGTAAAACAAGAAGCATTCCAGACTCTTATAGCACAGCTTGAAGTACTCAGCTGAGGAACTAATTAAAGACAGATAGCTGAGTGGGTAATGAATAAACACACATTGTGTGGGTAGAAATAGCGAGGACAAATATGTCTATTCCCTGTTATGTTTGGTGGGAAACCACATTCTCACGTCTACTGAAATCGATGAACAGTAAGAGCTCTCCTGCAGCTTCCCAGAGCAGCCCATCCTCGTGGGTGGCACAGCAGGGAGTGGCAGCAGCAATGGAGCTCCTGCACTGGGTCAGCAGGGAGTGGCATCAGCACATGGAGCTCCTGCACTGGTGCCTTTGCAGCTCCTCAGTGCTCAGGCAGCATCCTAAGGGTGTTTAGCCTGGAGAAGAGGAGGCTCAGGGAGACCTCATCACTCTCTACACCTCTCTGAAAGGAGGTTGTACCCAGGAGGGAGTTGGTCTCTTCTCTCAGGCAACTAACCAAAAGCAAGGGGGCACAGGATGAAGCTTTGCCAGGGGAGGTTTAGGTTGGACATCAGAAAGAAACTCTTTACAGAGGGGTTGGTCAGGCATTGGAATGGCCTGCCCAGAGAGGGGGTGGGTTCACTGTCCCTAAAGGTTTTTAAGATGAGATTGGATTGGCACTCAGTGCCATGATCTGGTGATCACAGTGGTGCTGGATCAAGGATTGGACTTGATGATCTAGGAAGTCTCTTTCAATCCAAATGATTCCATGATTCTATGATTCTATGGTTCTGTGAGTCCATGATTCCATGATTCTGTGTGCTGCTCACAGTGCCCACGTGAAGGCCAAAGACTGCCCAGCCCACCCTGCCTTTTCTGGGCACGAGCACAGACCTGTCTGACCCTCTGAACCAGAGGCTTTAATGATGTTTTCTTTCTTGCCTTCCCCATCACCCTCTGTGCCTCCTCCCTGGTGATACTTGGGGCACTGTGCTGGTTTAAAGGTGAACTGGCAGGAGAAACACACCCACCACAAGAGAGATTACAAGTCAGAGTTACAATTTAATAAAAATATTGCAATAAATGCGATGGCACAAAGAGAAATTGGGTTTAACCCCCAAACCCCAGCAGTGTAACCCAGCCCCCTGGGGCACAAACACAGGGGGGTTTGGTGGCCCCTGTGCTGAGCCCCACGTAGTTCCCCCGAGTCCAAAGGAAAAGGAAGGGACAAACCTGTTGGTGCAGATGATGTCACAGTCTGGTCAGAGTGGTGGGCTCCTCCTGTTGAGGTTCTGGTCTTCCTCTGGATCCAACTAGTGGTACCAGAAGTCACCAAACCCCAAGAGTGTATCCCCTCAGGTGCAGGTGGGAGCCCCCAGTGCCTCCCCCAGGGCAGGGAGTTCCACACTGGGGGATCTGACTCTGGCAGTCAGGGGGGATTTTGGAATCGTTGCTGGCCCATCAGCAGAGCTGAGCCCTCAGGTGGGTGTGGAGGTGCCAAGGACTCCCTGCAGGGCAGTTCTCCCAGCTCCTCTGCCAGGCTTCTTTCCCAGCCAGCTCCCAGCCTGAGGGCTCAGCTGTGCCCTGGGCAGCTGCTGCCAATGGGCCATTGGGAACAGTTGGTGGGCAATGAATGGAGGGTGGAGAATGCACAGCTTTGGTCACACCCACACAGGGATAAACTGGTCCCACCTGCTGAACTGGGACAGTCAGTCCCCAGTGTGGTGGTCCTGGAACTCCACTCAGTGGTGCCAGGGAGCACCCACTCAGAGTGGCCAAGGAGGAGATAGGAGGTGTCTGCCTTCACTTCTCCACTTGAAGAGCATCAAACTGTTGTTGCAAGGAGAAGGTGCAAATAGCAAGGTTGCCTGTAGCTTCTGAAAAGTTTAACGCTGTCTTTCAGTATGGCATTTGTAGACTACAACGTGCTGCCCACCAGCCATTTCCAGAGGCTGCTTTTCACACAGCAGTCTGTAAATGAGCAGAGAAAACACTTCTCATGACATGAAGGCAGCCAAAAGAGATATGAGCTTTGAAAACACAGACAGAGAGGAGCTCCTTGGGGAACTCAAATAACCATTTACCAGATGAAAAGCAATATTAAGCTCAAGTTAAGTTTGCTAAAGCTTATCACCAAACTGAAAGTTCAGTGCACAGTCTTGAAGGCACCACTGTGATAATAAATGTTGCCATCCTGGCCATTGGTGGTTCAGATTACTAAACATTTCTATCATATCCAAGCATCTTGTACAGGAAATACAGCCATAAATAACTTGACAATTGAGCATGTGTGCTTCTGGTTGCTTGTGTGCTCTGGGTTATTTAATACTTTTAATACTTTTGAACAGCGTATGGAATCAAATTCCTGCTTTTTTCCCTGCTGCCTGAAATAAGCTCTGTCACTCCTTGTACCTCTGAGTTTATGAAGGATGGTCACATGTAGCCCCAATATTCAGCATTAAGCTGATCTGGATAGCAGTAAATAGAAGTGATTTCAGGCTCCCTTAGACAGAGTAAGTCTACCAGGTGTAAATTTAGAATTGATATTGTTGTATATATTGTTTGAGGTGCTTTTGTGGGTCTAACCTTTTGATCATACTGTTTCCTGCAGGTGCTTCTTAAATATATAGAAAAGATGCCCTCTTGCAAAGAATACCTGATATTTCCATGCAGCAATTTTCCTATTTTTAAAAAGAAGTGCATTTTACCTTACTCATGTTTACGGTATTTTTAAGCCTTCTTCTCTTCCAAAAACAATTTGAAGAAATCTTTTGCCACAGGGATGTTTGATTCAAATCAAATGGGCACAGTAGCAACAAGATCTGGTGCCAGCTGTAACATCTGATGAATCAGTTACTCCTGCAGCACTGCCTTGCAACCTGTTTAAGTGCTTAAAAGAGTTTCTAGGAAACAGTGTTCCTGTCATGAGAAGATCCACACTCACTGGCAGCTGCCTGTGCCTGCTTCTTTTTGCACTTGCAGCACTAAAGATGTTTTGTAATCATACCATGGAAAAGGACTGGGCCTTACAGGAAGTATATGCTCTTATAAAATCTACCATACATATTTTATGATATTTTTATCTTCACTGATTTTATTTTTTTTTCCTCAGTCTTTACTACTCAGGCCTCTTGGAGTTGGGGGAGGAGGGGGGCGGGGGAGGGGGTGTGGTTTAGAATGTTTATTTCTTTGTTGTTTTTTTGTTCTTATTTTCTATATGTTCTTGTGCTGGTTTAAAGGTGAACCAGCAGGAGAAATGAACCCAACACAAAAGAGGTTGTAAGTCAGAGTTACAATTTAATAACAATATTACAGTAAATGCAATGACACAAAGAGAAATTGGGTTTAACCCCCAAACCCCAGCAGTGTAACCCAGCCCCCTGGGGCACAAACACAGTGGGGTTTGGTGGCCCCTGTGCTGAACCCCATGTGGTTCCTCTGAGTCCAAAGGAAAAGTCCAAACTGGAAAACCTGTTGGTGCAGCTGAGAGTTGCAGTCTGGTTGAAAGTGGTGGTCTCCTCCTGTTGAGGTTTTGGTCCTCCTCTGGATCCAACAAGTGACTCCCTGAGGTCTTCTTACCCCCAGATTCTGTCCCCTCAGGTTTGGGTGGGAGCCCACAGTGCCTGCCCCAGGGCAGGGAGTTCCACACTGGGGGATCTGACTCTGGCAGTCAGGGGGGATTTTGGAATTGTTGCTGGCCCATGGGCAGAGCTGAGCCCTCAGGTGGGTGTGGAGGTGCCAAGGACTCCCTGCAGGGCAGTTCTCCCAGCTCCTCTGCCAGGCTTCTTTCCCAGCCAGCTCCCAGCCTGAGGGCTCAGCTGTGCCCTGGGCAGCTGCTGCCAATGGGCCATTGGGAACAGTTCCTGGGCAATGTCACAAAGGGTGGAGAATGCCCAGCTTTGATCGCACCCACATAGGGATAAACTGGTCCCACCTGATGAACTGGGACAGTTCTGCACGGAATTTTTTGAATCAAAATCCCTTTCTTCCACTGCTGATGTTCAAGAACATGTTTTAAAATACAAATTTATATCAAAACTAGTTGGAATTCCAATTTCAAGTGGAAATGGAAAACATTTAGTACAAAGCTACTACTTTGCTTTTGTTTGGGATTGGTTAAAACAAAGGGAAAAATGAGAAGAATATAATTGGCCCATTTTTATTTTAACATGGAAAAAGATTTAAGCTGTAGTTTGGATCCTATGGTACTCTGAGGCTTTTTTTAAAACACAAACAGGTTAACTTGCTGCTGACTGACAGTGCTGTAGGACACAGCATTCAACAGCAGAGGGAAAATTTAGAGCCACATGACTAGGAAAATTTCGGAAGTTAGGTTGCAGTTGCCCAAATTTCAGCTTTGCAACAGGTGAAAACTGATCTTTCTGAAAACATCTTGTAATTTTCAGTCACCCTTAGCAAAGGCAATGCAAAAATGTTGCCTCCCAACATAACAATTTGGCAGAGCACTCCCTGTCACAGGACACTGCAGACTTTACACTGTTAATAAGGGTGTCAGGATGTAGCGAAGTGATAGGAATAATATTATTCTAATTAATTTTTTAGTAAAGTACCAGTACTGTATAAATAATAAAAATACAGTTCCTGGTCACGTGTGCCAATAACTTTTATTTGGCTCTTTCAATAATACTCCTAATGGATGCAAAAGTAGAGTCTTTGCAAAGGAGGAGTATTTTTTAATGTAGCTCCAAAAATAATCATGCAGTTGGTTCTTATTAGTCCTGTGACATGAGGTAGCTCACGATTCTCGCTGATATTTTAATTTGGAAAAAGAAAATAAATCTATCTCTCTGTTTCAGTTTTTAGTGACCTATTAGAAACAAAGCAATAGCTTAAATGAACAATTTAAGTAGAGCTCTCACTATGAATATTTTATCTAATTTAAGTACCAGGCTGCCTTTCCCTGCTGTTCCCACTGACAAAGGTAATTTTCTTTTTCAATTCGAACTTAGTGACAGACAGCTGAACTACTCCTAGACAAGGGAAAGTCCAATTTTATTAATGTAATTTAAGATTTATACTTTGAAACACCATAAAACAATACATAAGGTCATCTGAGGATGGATAACAACATGGAACTGCTCACTTTCAATGAGTAGAAGTGGATAACATTCAAGGAAGTCAATTGTGCTGGTTTAAAGGTGAACTGGCAGGAGAAATGAACACAACACAACAGAGATTATAAGTCAGAGTTACAATTTAATAACAATATTACAATCAATGCAATGGTACAAAGAGAAATTGGGTTTAACCCCCAAACCCAGCAGTGTAACCCAGCCCCCTGGGGCACAAACACAGGGGGGTTTGGTGGCCCCTGTGCTGAGCCCCACGTGGTTCCCCCAAGTCCAAAGGAAAAGGAAGGGACAAACCTGTTGGTGCAGATGATGGCACAGTCTGGTGGAGAGCGGTGGGCTCCTCCTGTCCAGGGTCTGCTCCTCCTCTGCATCCACCAAGTGGTACCCCAGTCCCCAAACCCCAAGACTGTATCCCCTCAGGTTTGGGTGGGAGCCCGCAGTGCCTCCCCCAGGGCAGGGAGTTCCACACTGGGGGATCTGACTCTGGCAGTCAGGGGGGATTTTGGAATCGTTGCTGGCCCATGAGCAGAGCTGAGCCCTCAGGTGGGTGTGGAGGTGCCAAGGACTCCCTGCAGGGCAGTTCTCCCAGCTCCTCTGCCAGGCTTCTTTCCCAGCCAGCTCCCAGCCTGAGGGCTCAGCTGTGCCCTGGGCAGCTGCTGCCAATGGGCCATTGGGAACAGTTGGTGGGCAATGAATGGAGGGTGGAGAATGCACAGCTTTGGTCACACCCACACAGTGACAAACTGGTCCCACCTGCTGAACTGGGACATCAGTGTATTTAAAGCATATTTTGGTTTTGCTTATTTCACCTTCAATAAGAAAGGCATAACTGAAGAGAGAGCTCTGTGCATCTGCAGCCACCATTGATTGCTCTGATGTTCTTACTGGGGAGTTGAAGGATTTTGTCTTCTGAGAGTCAAGCAAATTATTAAATGGCAACCATTGGTTGAGGCAGATAATAACCACAAACTCCATGATCCTAGAATACTTCTTTTCATTGTTAAGAATAATAACTGGAATCCAACCTCGTGAATTATTAATGTTCCATAATAATTTTTGGAGACTCCAAGTGCTGACACCCCTTGGGAGGGCATGGCAGTGCTTTCTCAGCTCACCTCAGCAAAATAAGGGGATGCCCCAGCCAGTTATCTGTTGCTTGGCTCCTGTGGGTTTTGGGGAGGAATTCTGTGTGTTCAGGAGTGTCATTTCAAAGGGAGAACTCCAAAGTGTGCTGTTGCATGTTATCATATAGGTGTGCTTTGCAATTCTGTCCTCCTCATCCCAACCTGTGTGCTGTTACCTCTTTGCACAGTCACTCCCTGAATTTTACACATCTCTTTGGTGATGTGTAGTTAAATCCAAGCATCCTTTTCTTTTGTACTATGGTGGTGGGGAGGTTTCTGTCCTCTTTTCTTTCTGTCTCTGAGAGCTCTCTGTTGAACTAACCACAACACGACTGTGCAATAGAGGAGACGTGGCTGTGGAATTCATGTCCTGGTTACAAGCACTGAGAGAGGTAACAGAACAATACAAATTAATGTATACTCTTTCTCACAGAATGGCTGTGCAGGGCTTTCCTCTGTGAGTGCTGATGTTTGATGGTTTAGGGACTCTGGGATGGGTTTCAGGACATGCCCTGGCTGGGGCCAAGGAGTTCCTGTCTGCAGGATCCAGCTATGACGCCTTGAGAGACCCCAAAAACCAGATTTAGAGCCAAGTTAGTTTGGGATAAGATAAAAAGGAAGATTCTTTAATGTCTAGGCTTAGTTCTTTTCCCTGCTGCCCCCAGAATTCCTCATCAAAGCCTTTGGGTTAAGTAGTGACATGAACATTTGAATGAGTTGAATCAAAACCTCCTAGATATTGAGCTCTGGGCAATTTGCATTTTGTTTTTCTCATGTTAATGTTAAACTAACCATAATCAGATAATGAAATTTAAAATTGGATCTTTGCTTTAATCTTAATGGACCAAAATACAGACTGCAGAGCTGGTGTTATTAAAGCTGTTAATATATTTAAGTGTTATTTCTTTTGTACATATGCTGAACTACCACCCCCAGCAATAAACAATTCACACCAATAAACAATTCACACCAATAAACAATTCACACCATTGTCACTGTAATTCAAATCCATTCATTGCAAATGCTGACCACAAAATAAAGCTTATCAATCTGCATAATGAAAGAAAACAGCAGCACCTTCCTCACCAAAGGCTTCTGGGAGAAAACAGTTTGGGAAAACACAGAAAGTTGTTTAGGAGAGTTTATGAATATCAAATATGTTCAGGAACTCATTTAACATATTGCAAAGAACTTCAGAGGTGGGAAGTGATATATTTGTTGCAGGCTCAGACATGCAGAGAAGGAATAGATGACTTGGCATTTGGTTTGGGCCACCTGGAGGAAGCAAGCCTTGTAATTTCTGTGAGCATCCCCACTGCTCCCTTCTCATTTCACCAGAGCTTCCTTACTGTTCTCAGGGACAGAGCTAAAACTCCATGGAAACCTTGCTGGTTGTCAGAGATGAGGGGAGTGTCTAAAGACTGACAAGTGGAGAATTCAAAATAAAAGCTGCTGTACAATCAGAAAGCGTTGGGAGGTTCTACAGGAAAACTGCAAACAGAATTAGGAGATGGTATTCAATAAAGAGCAGGGAAGGAAGTGAGTTCAGGCCAGGAAGGAAGGAAGGAAGGAAGGAAGGAAGGAAGGAAGGAAGGAAGGAAGGAAGGAAGGAAGGAAGGAAGGAAGGAAGGAAGGAAGGAAGGAAGGGAGGGAGGGAGGGAGGGAGGGAGGGAGGGAGGAAGGAAGGGAGGAAGGGAGGGAGGAAGGGAGGGAGGAAGGAAGGAAGAAAGAAAGAAAGGAAGAAAGGAAGAAAAAGAAAGAAAGAAAGAAAGAAAGAAAGAAAGAAAGAAAGAAAGAAAGAAAGAAAGAAAGAAAGAAAGAAAGAAAGAAAGAAAGAAAGAAAGAAAGAAAGAAAGAAAGAAAGAAAGAAAGAAAGAAAGAAAGAAAGAAAGAAAGAAAGAAAGAAAGAAAGAAAGAAAGAAAGAAAGAAAGAAAGAAAGAAAGAAAGAAAGAAAGAAAGAAAGAAAGAAAGAAAGAAAGAAAGAAAGAAAGAAAGAAAGAAAGACCCCAAACCACAGCACACTGGGAAGAAACTGGATAATTCATCCAGTTCTGTGCTACCAGGAATAGTTTGAGGGTCTGTTCAAACCATCTTTCCTTCCCTCACCTTCTCCCTGGATGAGAATACTGACATCAGAATCACAAACACATCTAAAAGTCTTTGTATAATAGGCTTATTTCAGGCAATAATATTTTACATGCTTTTAGTGAGCATGTGAGTTTGTCACAATTCCCAGAGTCAGGAATTACCCTCCCATTCCAATTAGACCCAAAGGTAAAAGGCTGACTGAGCAAACTCTTAGAAAATAACAACTGATCTAATCATGGAGCGTATTTTTGTGTAAAAAAATGATCAGTTAATATTCAGAAAGATAAGACAGAGCACAGACATAGTCTAAACAACACTGTAAAATTATATATCTCTGGTTTAAATATCTGATTCCCATAAAATGTGACACTGAGTTGAATCCTCAGGATCTGTAAAATCAGTGCATTTGAAACCTGTTCCACGTGGTGGATTTTTAGGGGATCTTTAGTTCTTATTTCCAAGTTTTAAAGTGGAAAGCCCAAGAAACCATCTCTTACTTGACATCTGGGAGGAGCAGGGAACAGGAGAGGGAGAAAGTCACTGTTGGAGTCAAACCTGGCTTGAAAATCCTCTGGCAGTTTATTTTAATGGGGCTCGAATTTACAACATGAAGCATTTCATTTAGTTCTGGATCCTTTGATGCAAAGAAGGAAAGATATTTCATTGGGGCTGGGAAAGAAACCCATGCTTTTTTTTTTCCTTTTTTTTTCCCTAACTCTTATGTACACATTTGATATGGAAATTCTCAAGAATATAAATGCCACATTGCTACTTTGTAAAGTCATTTTTCAGGGGAGCAGAGGAAGAAGCACTTGGAATTTTTTGCTCAGACATTATTCAAATGGGGCAAGTCCAAATTTTATTCTAATACAACTTGTAAGTCACATAAACTGCAACACTTCCAAGGAGTAAATGCTTGTGAACATTATGCAGCTGAAGTGGAGCAAGAGTGAAAATAACAAAATTATGTAGATAATCCCCAAACATTCTGCATTCCATATGGTGGGATGCAAGTGAGTTTTGATATATGCTACTCCAAAACGTCAACTGAATATGTGGGCAATATAAAACTGGATGAAATGTGCATTTGAGGAGGAGCTCAGGTAACTCCTGGCCTTCTACTTAGAACTATGATTTTGTTAACTCTTCTCAGTTAGGGAACTCACATTTTCTTCTCGTAAAAGGATCTTGGGTTTGGGCCAGGATTGGAGGGAAAGGCCATGGGACGGAAGTTTTAGAAGGACTATCTCAGACCTGTCTTGCTTCCCTGCTGCTCCCTCTGAAGGCAGCAAATGAGCCTGGCAGGAGTGGAATGAAGGAGATTTCAGAGGAGCATTGGAAGAGCTTCCCAGGGAGGAGTGAGCGGCAGCCCCTGGAGCTGCTTTAATTGGTGGGACCACATGAAATCACAGAATCATAGAATGGATTGGGTTGGAAAAGCCCTCCCAGATCATCAAGTCCAACCCTTGGTCCAACTCCAGTCCCTTTACCAGATCATGGCACTCAGTGCCACGGCCAAGCTCAGGTTAAAAACCTCCAGGGATGGGGAATCCACCCCCTCTCTGGGCAGCCCATTCCAATGCCTGAGCACTCTCTCTGCAAAGAATTTGTTTCTGATCTCTAATTTCAATTTCCCCTGGCAGAGCTTGAGCCCATCGTGCCCACTTGTCCTATTGCTGAGTGCCTGGGAGAAGAGACCAACCCCCACCTGGCCAGAACTTCCCTTCAGGCAGTTCCAGACAGTGCTGAGGTCACCTCTGAGCCTCCTCTTCTCCAGGCTGAACACCCCCAGCTCCCTCAGCCTCTCCCCACAGCACTTGTGCTCCAGTCCCTTCTCCAGCCTCGTTGCTCTTCTCTGGCCCCGCTCCAGCCCCTCAATCTCTTTCCTGAACTGAGGGGCCCAGAACTGAACACAACACTCAAGGTGTGGCCTCACCAATGCAGAGAAAACCTCAACCAATTTAGTTGCTCTTTGCTGAAATACTAAAATATCTTTACTTCTAGTTTTGCTATGTGATTATAAACAGGAGTAAGTAAATGATAACCAATAACTCCAGGAATTTTGTTTTATGGGATTAGTCTGCTAAAGAAATTGCCAGCCATAGTTCATCCCTTGCTGCACTGCATTCCATTTAAAATTTTTATCATTTTATCATATGTTCTTTTGAAGGGATTTGGGCAACACAAGGGGATTTGTACAGTCTTTTTGTAGTAGATAGGAAAAGGTAATTTAGTGATTTCTACAGATTTTTTGGGTTTTCTTTTTCTATTATTTCTGGACAGTAATGGTGAACTCTGATCAAAGCAATCACGTTGGATCTTTCCAAATTAGTGGAAGTGTATATTTAATGGCAGTTATGAATTTATCCTACATGGCTGAAGCAGCAGCTGCAGTGATGACATTCTAATTGGTGTTCACAGCACTAAGCAGCCTATTAGCCACAGGTTTACAGTTTCTTTGTGTGCAGCCTTTGCTGGTCACAGTTTCACCACGAGAAGTACAAATGTACCTTATTACAGTTCCAGTGTATAGGAAATATTAAATTCCATTTGGGATCGCCATCAGCTTTAGGAAAAGCTGCTAAAAGTTCCCGGAGGACCAAGAGCTGCTGTTGTGTAGCAATGCAGTTCCTACAGCTGTGAAATGAAAGTGTGCTCCCTACATCTGTTTCTACATACGTGAGGCATAAACACCTCTAAATTGGGTGTTGAGCACATTATTATATTGCAATTACATGCATTTATAACATGTCATGGGATTGTGGGGGTTTAAGGTACGTTCCTTTCACTGCCTTCTACTTTCTGAGTAGGAATCTCATCTCTTAAAAAAAAAAATCCAGTGTAATCATGAAAGCTGTGACCATTTTCTTTTTCTTCTTTTCCATTTTCTTTTTCTTCCTTTCCATTTTCTTTTTTAATTTGGGGCTTGGTGTTTTTTGTTTTGTTTGGTTTTTTTTTTCAAGGGAAAAAAAAAAATCCAGTGTAATCATGAAAGCTGTGACCATTTTCTTTTTCTTCTTTTCCATTTTCTTTTTCTTCCTTTCCATTTTCTTTTTTAATTTGGGGTTTGGTGTTTTTTGTTTTGTTTGTTGTTTTTTTTAAGGGAAAGTGGGGAGGGCAGTTGAGGGAAGCTAAACTTTCTACATGTTTCTGTAGAAATATCAGCAGGAACTGAATCTTTCATGCAGTCAAAGACTGATAAGATGCCCAGAGCTGGAAAAAGTAGTTTAGTCTTTCTGCAGAAGGAAACTAAAACTGATGGTCTCATTCAAAGAAGGCAGAAATGATCACACATTTGTCAGAAGGGAATGAAGATGGGAATTTAGAAACCTGTAAGGCTTGCCCAGTGTTTTCAGAGGGCATGAGAAACCTCTGTCATTAGGCATGCAATCAAAGTGGAGCCTGGCAGCTTTCTCAGAGAACTGAGAGGAGTTTCAGCATTGTGTGCTCAGTCTGATCATGAACCATGAATGTGGCCAGAGCCCCTGTTCAGGCTATTTTTAGTAATGTGAGTCCAGCAAATGCAGGGCTGCTCTCTCTGCATTTGTCACTGGCTCCTTTCTCTGGAATTTTTCTATGTTACTGAGGCAAAGAAAAAAGAGCTCAAAGCAGCACTTCAGTGCTTTTTGCTACACCTTTCTCTCAGAGAGGAGACTTTCTACCTAAAAACAATACTGGTCTGAGAACTGATTGTACAAGGATGTCATCTTTCTCCCAGGAGATTTTCTTGCTCAGGACCACCTGCTACTGTGAAAGTTGGGATGCTGTCTGCTCTCCTTCCTGCTGGCTCATTCCAAGAGCACCTATCCTGCAGCGGGAGGGAGAGCTGGGCACTTCAACTCATCAATCACAGCCAGGCTGCTGACTAATTTCCATTATAGTGTCCATCTGTGTGCCCATTCTGTGGGGACACAAAGCCACTCTGTAATTATAGACAGCTCCTTAATTATACCTGAGCAACTTCATGAATAGAAATAGGGACACACAGATCAAGTTTTGATAAGTATTTAGCCAGCCATGGGCTCCACAGCTGGTTATGGAGTTTGAGCCAGAGGGAAATAAAGTACCTGTTTTTCCCTGGGCCATATGGGTAGGACTGGTAAGCAGAGGAAGAAAAGGATTTTTTTAATTCAGTTAAAGAAATAAAAGGCCTAATTTTGAAAGTCAGTGTTGAGTTTGGAAGCAGACTCTAAAGAAAACTGTGGAAGAACAAGTGAACAGGTTTGTGTAGTCATAGGGTAAATTAAATCCCTGAAGAATCCTATGGAAACAATGTATGAAATGATTTTGGGAAATGGAAAGATTGATGGCATATAGAAAACCATCTCTGATTGCCACACTATTTTCTCTCTCTGTGTCCTATTAACTAAATGTCCTGGGGAACTGAAAGTCATGAACTCTTGTACACTCACATGGCCTAAAGTCTTCATTGCCTTTGAAGTAAGAACATGTGCTCACCTTCCCAGAGGAATTGTAAAATATCTTTGCCCTTGGGGAGCAAACCATTGTATGTTAATGGCATGAAGCTGAATTGGGGGAGGCTTAGGTTACATCTCAGGAACAAGTTTTTCATCCAGAAGATGGCTGAGCACTGAGCAGGCTCCCCAGGGCAGTGGGCACAGCACCAAGACTGCCAGAGCTCAACAAGCATTTGGACAATGCTCTCAGGCACAGGGTGTGATTCTTGGGGTGTCCTGTGCAGGATCAGGAGTTGGGTTTGATGATCCTGATGGGTCCCTTCCAACTCAGCATATTCCATGATACTGGGTTGCCAAAGACCAAACTTCAGCTGCCTAAACCACAGCTGATCTGTGGGAATGACCTTCAACAAGGTCACTCAAGTTACCCTTATAATTTGTGAGAGGAAGGCTGAAGTCAGACTGTCATAAAGAAGGAGCTCAAAGAGCCAACATTTCATTTGGAAGGATCTGTCTTCAAAGAGATTGTCATAAATTAAGGCTGTATTTATTAATGTAGCATTTGGGGGCTTTTGGATTGCGTAGCACAAGTCAGTGTTATTGCCAAAGAACTTAATGCAATGTTAGGATGAGAACTACTGGGGGAAGGTTACTACACACATAGGCACATGCCAGAGCTGCAATATAAATGAGATTTAAAGTTATGTAGTAGGAACAATTGCTGGTATTGCAGTGGCATTCATAGGTTTCAACAATTGCCACTAAATGTAGGGAAAAAATGATACAAAAGTGTCAGGACCCAAAGGCACAAGCAAAATATGGATAAAATATGTGAACGTGGTGAACTGTCACAGCTTGAATTGCGTCCTCTGATAACTATTTCCCAGTTCTGCTGTCAGAGTTACCCTGGAAAATCCAACCTCTGGTCATATTCCATGTGGGTGTAACCATCTGTGAGTTGGACTTACAGCTTAGGGCATTATTCAGAGCTGCTTGTCTCTGTTACTAATAACACTCCATCATCAACATCAGTGTTAAAAATGCAATCCATTTTCCACCGTTCATCATTTAATTATGCTTTGATTTCATTCTCTGTGAGTAACATACAGGATGTCTCTTTGCTGGCAGTTCTACTCTCAGATGCTACTACAGAACTTTTTAAAAAAACTCTGTAATTGCATTAATTGCAATGTAATGAAAAGACCGTATGTTCTCACGTAGTTGAAAAACAATAACGAGGTACTTTCTTTTTTTTATTTCATTCATGTCTGATCCCTCCACTTCTTGCACAGCATCTGTCAATAAGGCTGTTGAGGATGGCAGTTGCTTTACATTATTTTTCTAAATTTATAAACATACTGTCATAGCATGAAACTCTTCCTTTTGGGTACAGATGGGTTGCATAAGCAGGCTTGAAAGAGACCAAAGATTGCACAGTCTTGCCTTTCCCCATGAGCAACTGGTCTCATTAGGGATTTCCAAGATAGTGCTTTTAAGAAACAACAGAGAACATGATCACTGCATAGTATGGATGGAATATTACCTGCAAATTTGAATAATATGTCTCCAGACAATTTAGCAGCACCTGGGACACTAAAAACATCTATTTATATTCCACACTTCATGTTTTTGGCAGCTTGATGGGCTGCATGTTCCATCATTCTGACACAGTGAAAGAGAGCTCAATGTGACTCAGTGGAACAATGAGCATGAGCTGCTGGGATTAAAGTTTTTTGCTAAACACTCATCTATCCATCTCTTTGAAACTAAGCACATGAAGACAGTTTGCTAATTACCTAAATTAACTGGGTTATCTGAATACCTGTAGTTCTTTATGACAAAACAAAAATCCATTCTTTCAAACCAACATGTTCATGTCTGCTCAGAGATGCCCAGGTATTACTCACGCTGAACTGAATCAACAACCCTGTGTCTGGATGTTCAGCACTCCTGTTAAAATCTAAAAAGTTGTTGTCTAACTCTGTGTTCACAGCCCAGAGGGGCAGTCATGTCTCAGGCCAGCAGGTGAAGGGAGTCAGTTCTGCCCCTCTGCTCTGCTCTCTGCCCCCACCTGAAGTACTGCAACCAGCACAGAAAAGACATGGACCTGTTGGAGTGGGTCTAGAGAAGGGCCTTGGAAATGCTCAGAGGGCTGCAAGACCTTCCCATGAAGGCAGGCTGAGAGAATTGGGATTGTCCAACCTGGAGAAGGCTTTAGGGAGAACTTATGGCAACATTTAAATATAAAAAGGGGCCTTATAAGAAAGCTGGAGAGAGAATTTGTACCAAGGCCTGTAGTAATAGGACCAGGGGCAACAGTTTTAAACTGAAAGAGTGTAGATGTAGATGGGACATAAGGAAGAATTTCTTTCCTGTGAGGGTGGTGAGACACTGGAACAAGTTGCCTGGAGAAGTTGTGGATGTCCCATCCATGGAAACGTTCAAGGCTCAATTGCTCTGAGCAACCTGATCTAGTAGATGGTGTCCCTGTCCATGGCAGGGGCTTTGGAACTAGATGATTTTTAAGGTCCCTTTCAACCCAAACCATTCTATGAAGTCCACACTATCGGACTACGGTACACAAGAGTTGCTGAACCAGATTCAATACCATGGTCTTACTTATTTACAATATTCAGTAAAAGAATCTCAGAAATGTTGCAGCATGTCATGATTAAAGGAAAGTGGTGGAGTCACCGTTCCTGAAAGTGCCCAAAAAACAAGTGGCTGTGGGCACTTCACAATACAGTTTAGTGGCTACTTTAGTATTAGGTCAATGGTTTGACTTGGTGATCTTGGAGGTCTTTTCCAACTATATTGATTCTGTGATTCTGTGAAAAAGTGGAGTCACTGAACTCTCAGAGGGTAGACTTGCACACTGACAGATGTTAGGATATATTTCTACAAGCCATTGACTTCAGTGGGGACTGCAGTGACCCTCTCTGAGCTCCCAGGGCATCGACACAGGGCAGAGAAGCTTTCAGGCTCAGCCCATGTCTCTGGTGGGCAGTCCCATCAGTTAAACAAGAGACACAAGTGCTTGGTGTTGCTTCAGCCTGTCCACCTCTGTTCTCTGGGAGCAGCTTGAAGGGGCAGAAGCTGACCTCATTTTAGCTGGCCGCTCTTTCATTTAGAGAGGAAGGCAGGTTCTCATATAAAAGGTTTCTTCCTTTTTGTCTTCATCTTAATTAGCAATGCCATAACCCCATCCTGAATATATATATATTTTGGGGGAGCTACTTGACCTGTATTCCTCCTTTTCTTTTCCCCACCATCTTTTTTAAAAATAGTACCATGCAAATAGACATCTTAGAGGGAAAAAAATGCGTAAAAAATTGTAAAAATGTAAACTGCTCTTACTAAGGACAAAAAGATAATGCAGTCAGATTTCATTATGCATATGTTATAAGAGTAATTGCCTTTTGCAGTTGCAAGGCATTCTATTTGCATGCTGGAGATATTCATGGAGACACAGCATATAACAAACTGTCTCTCAGCACAAGAAAAATAGGCTGAAATCATTGCCACTGTGTTAATATAAACAATAAAGAAGTAATTAAATGTCTTTAACTGCCTTCCTTTTAAATGTCTCTCACTCCAATTACTTTCCCCTTATTATTTATTTTTACCCTTATTGTAAACGCATCAATCTTGTAAATGTTCGTGTTTGCTGTGCTCGTTTTTGATGAGTGACTGGCTGGGGAGAGTCCTTGGGAAAAAGTGGAGACTCTGCTCCCTGACTTTGTGAAGAGGTTAGGGAGAGAAATTAAAGGATCACAATGTTGAGGGTCAAAGGAAATGAAGGAATGAAAATAGGTTTAGGATTCAATATGGTCTGGAAAATAATATAAGGGAAAATAGGTGCTTGGGGAAAAATCAACAGTCTGAGCTGGAAATTACTTGGTCCAGTGTGGTAAAACCCACTATTAAGATAATGGTCAGTTCCTGGAAAGGCTAATATGAAACACATTCCTCTCAGCTTCAAACTTTGTGTAAGCTGTCCATCCTTCCTTTCTCTTCCTCTCTCCTTGCTCCAGCTCAGGTGTTGATGCCCCCCTTTGCCAGGGCATTTTCAGGCTGGCAGGAAGAGGCATTTCCTGCAAGCCCATCACTCCCTATCCCACTATTGCTTTCCTGGCTGCACTCCCAGAACTGCCTAATGATCACAGGCAACATATGGTCTGTGAACAAGAGGTTTCTTGTTTTTAAAAACAAAGATCAGGTGCTGGAAAAGAGAGCTTGAAAGCCATGTGTGAACCATAGGAAATCAGTCAAGGGAGGACATGGTCTGAAGCTGGTGAAGCAGATACAGCAGGAGAGCTCTTGAGGAGCAGATAATACAGCCTGGAGCTGGAAGAATGTGCCAGGAGAGCAGTCAAACTGCCATCCAGGTCCTGCAGTGGGACTCTGCATTCAGCAGGATCTGCACCTCCCTTGGGAATGCATCAACTTTCTGGAAGAGTCACACGTCCTGCTCCATAGCTCACAGCCACAGAAGTGCTGGAGTAATTCATTCCTGTTTTATCCATCCAAATTAGGAGCAATTCATGGGCTGTTACGTACCATGAGCAGTGGGCAGAGCTCTCATTGGGAGTATTTCACTGACATTAAAAAGATCTGAAGTGCTTACATAGGAATTTAGTGCCTCAATCTCCCTAAGCACTTCCCTGGTCTGAGGGAGAATTCTGCCTTCTGTGCTACCTAGACTGATGGTGGTTTAATCCAAAGACTGAGGATGTTTGAATATGAGGCAAAATAACTTGAGGGGAGGTTATTTTTGGTCAAAAATCAGAGATTAGGAATGTAACAGGTATTATCAACATAGATAGAGGTTTCCTGTAACTGGCATTTCACTCTGACAGTCCCGAATCAAAAAATGACAGCAAAATTCAGGTAGCCATCAAGGAAAATACTTACTTTGTTTAAACAATTTAGAGTAGGATGTGGGGCCATGTGTCTCCACCACTGTGATATGTATCTCACAATGTAGTATTTTTCTCCACACACTTTTTTTGCACCAGTTTCATTTCCATATATTCAAATATCATCAGCTTCCAGTGGACACTTTTCTGAGGACACCCCCTTGTCGTGGGGGAGAAGCTTGTGTGCCTTCATGAGGTTGAGAGCTACACTGGCAGTGGTTTGTGCCTCCCATGGCAGACAGGTCTCAGCTGAAGGGTCAGACAAAGTGTGTCCACGGGCAGGATGGGCTTGCCAGCCGTCTGGCAACATCCTGCTTTGCAGAGGCTGCTGAGATTTTGGGGCTGGAAGGCAGCCTGAAGAAGACAGAAGTTCTCTACCAACCTGCACCTCAAGAAGTCTTCCATCATCCTCACATCACCATAGGCAATTCAGAGCTTAAGTCAGTCCAGCAGTTCCCCTACCTGGGAAGCATCATTTCCTCGGACGGTAAGATTGACAAAGACACAGACAACAGGCCAGCAATGGCTTACAGAGCCTTCTGAAAACTCCATAAAAGAGTCTGGTCCAATAAACACCTGAAGAAAAGCACAAAGATCAGTGTCTACAGAGCCATTGTACTGTCTGCTCTTTTCTGTGGGTCTGAATCCTGGGTCATCTACCGCCACCACCTGCAGCTCCTCGAACGCTTCCATCAGCGCTGCCTCCGTTCAATCCTAAACATCCACTGGTCTGATTACGTGACCAATGTGTCTGTTCTGAACAGGCAGGGGTCACCAGTATGGAGGCCATGCTGCTGAGAACGCAGCTGTGCTGGGCAGGGCACGTCTCCAGGATGGAGGATCACCCACTGCCTCCCAAAGATTGTGCTCTGTGGAGAACTCGCCACCGGCTGCCACAAGAGAGGAGCCCCGAAGAGGAGATACAAGGACTCCCTGAAACAACAGCTCAGCCTTGGCCATATTGCCTGCCCCAATGGTCCACTGTGGCCTCCAATCGGGATTCATGGAGACACACCATTCACGACGCTGCTGCTTCCTTTGGGAACGCAGCACAGTCAGTCTGGAGGAGAAAAGACAACACAGACAGAACCGTTCCTTGCCAATATGGCCAAAGGAGACGTTCCCCTGTGCCTTTTGTGACCGGACTTGCCTATCCCGTATCGGCCTTTTTAGCCACCAGCAGCTTGCAGCAAGCGTGGGTAGTGCCCTTCCCAAATCTGTGTTCATGAAGCCTGGCCATGATGATGATGATGATGATGGTGATGAGTGGACAATGGACAATGTTTGGATGCAGATAAAGAATAATATATAAATGGGAAACATTTGCTGTAACCCTATAGGGAAAATACAGATAACATAGACTTTCTTGTCCAGTTTACAATGTAGAGGGGTGTTTTTGTCTCGTGCTTTTAAATTCACACAAATATTTATTTCCATTGATCGTGGCTGTCTTTCACCCTGAAAGCTCTCTGAACATCTATCCAGATATTTATTCTGCCTTTTCATTACAATGAAATGAGTTGCCTTGCTAATTCCCTAATTTGAGCATTATTTGAATCGTGCAGATGATTTCTATGGTACTTATAAGACAGTAAATGTGGGCTGATTGTGCTCATAATAAGCAATGCCCAGTGGGCCTGCTCTTCTCACATTAGGGATGGTCAGAAATGCAGACTACAAGGTTGTAGGTGTTAATAATTGCTTTTGTGTACTAATCCAAAGTGCTGTGTCTCCCAATTTTGATCATTATGGATATTTGGTTAGAATTAGCAGAGCTGTGTTTCTGTTGGGAAACTGCTAATCCTTGCCTCAGTGGTTGTGAAATTCAGAATGTTTTCTGCTTCACAAAGGAAATATCCTTCTGTACACTGAAGCCATTTTGTGTGAGAGAAGCTGGGAATAAAATCAAACTCCTCCTGCTGTTGCAAACCCCACTGCATATTTGGGAAGGTGTAATTTTCAGAAGTTTTGTGGATCTGTGGTTTGTTAAGATGTCTCCATACATCTCTCCCTAAGGTGCAAGAGTTTTGTTTCTTTGTATTTTTCCATACAATTTTCACCTGAATTCAGCAGGCTAAAACAAACCAAAGTTTAACAAAACCCCACCAAGCTGACTGGAGTTGAAATCCATGAAAACCAGACTACTAAACCCATATTCAGAAGTATTTTGCATCACTTAATTTTTATCAAATTGGCTGCTTCTGTAGAAGTATGAATTAGGAAACCATATTCAGACTTGTGGGGTTAATGAGTTTTTTCTTGGTCCCCTGTTCAGAGAGAGAACCAGGTGTGGTGCACATCTTTGAAGGTGAGGAGTGTCCCAGGTGTGTTACAAATCATGCATGAAAAATTACTACTAGCATGTCTGAGCAACTATTTGTTTAAAATTATTTATAGAAAACTGTTCAGGCAGGCACCATCAACTTCAGTCATTGATGGTGATGCTGTGACAGACCCCAACAAAGCAGGACTCTGAGCCAAGTTAGGATAGGATAAGATAAAAAGTAAAAGTCCTTTAATATCAGGCTGAAGGCCCACAGGAATACCTGATGACATCCACATGCTCCAAGCTCTGTTTCCCATGGATTTATAGTATGATCCATTCAATCATCTCTTGGTCCAGCCCCGGTCCCACCTCTGTTCCACCCCTTAGGATTGGGTTGGTGAGACCTTCCTCTTCATCATTCTCCTCTTCCTCAGGCTTTGGAGTTCTTCCAATGTTCTGATTTCTGGGTCACTCTGCCCTGTGTTTATGTCTTGTTCTGAAGGCCTTCTGACATTCTTCAGCTCTTTACCTCGAAGAGAGTCTAAACAACTAAAAGAACTTGAGCTATTGATAAGTGGCAGAGGTTGGCATGTATAAACATTGAACTTAAGCTGTTAGGAATATTAGCAGATTAAAAGTCTACTTTGCTCCAGCTACAAGTACTTTTAAAATCTATAAAAATGAAAAATCAAAAAATCAAAAACCCCTTTGGCATCAATGGTGTGGGGTTATGGCCCTGATAAGAATCATAGAATCAGTTGGGTTGGAAGAGACCTCCAAGATCATCAAGTCCAACCCTTAATCCAATCCCACTTTGATTACTAGACCATGGCACTCAGTGCCACGTCCATCAAGAAGTGTCAAGAAGTATAAAAAGAGAGGGAGGTGGAGCTTCTGTCTTTTTGGTCTTTGCCTCAGCCCCTGAGGCCACCCTGCCCTGCCCTGCCCTGCCCTGCCCTGCCCAGGTCAGGCCTTGCCACCATCCCCGCTCTGTTATCCAGGGAGGGGAACATTTGCTTGTTCATTTTCTCCTCTCTTGTTGGGAGTTTTCTCTGGAAGAGTTTTTGGGAGGTTTTGTGGGGTTTGGGTGGTTGGAATCTGTATTATGTGGTTGGGTGACTCAGTAGCTATTGCTGTTAGTTTGGTTTTTCTCACATTTGTATACATATATATGTATTATATTCTGGTTTTGTCTGCCTTTTGTATAATATAAGAAGCTTGCTACTTTGGGTTTGGGTTTTTCTTCTGACCCTCTTTTTCCCTTGTTTGGGGCAGGGGGGGACCCTTCTCTCTGTGTTGGGCATTTTGCCAGCTCAACCCAACACACACACACACATGTCCCAGACTGGCCCACCACACACCCGCTGGCACTGGAGAGAAATCCCTGCCATTTGTGCTGCCTCATGCAGAGAGATCCTCCAGACAGGCTATTTCTGTTCCACCAGTGGAGAAGCCCAGGAAGCAGAGTCTGCATGTGAGAGCTGCAATCTGCCTGGAGCTTCTCCTTGTGCTCAGGCTGTTGGGAGCACTGCCTGCTGCTCCTGCCAGCCTCTTCCCCTCCAGCTGCCTCCTCTCCACCTGCCACACACCCCATCCTTCTTTTGCACAGCATTAGGTGATCATTCTGTCCTTGTTTATGAAACAAATCTGTGCATCTGAGGCAGCAGCAAGTCCCCATTTTTCCTGAGGTCTGTGGTTATTGTGGAGCAGCCAGCACAGCTGCTTGGCAGGAGTTGCTGACAGTCCCCACTGCACAGAAGCCACAATGTGGTTTCAGGCACAGCAGCTGAAAGCCACCAGGAAAGCAGAGTGAAAGGAAACACTGAAGGGAGGCTGAGGAATGAGTGCAGAGTGCCAGCACTGCCATGGGGCAGCGTGTCAGAGGCCGTGCTGTGGGCAGTCAGGAGGTGTTCCTGGCACAGCAAGACGTGTCAGGAGGTGACAGCAGAGCAGCCATCACCCTGTGCTGCAGGTCAGCCCCTCTGCCTTGGCCAGTGCAACCTGTCCATTGCAGGGCCACCCCAATTACCCACTGATGTCATGGGGGAAGAGTGCAGCTTTCTGATAATCAGTGTCTGGACAGTCACAAGTGACATCTCAGCAGGCTTTGACCTCACTGTGCTGAATTCCTCAGCTCCAAAGCCCATGGCTAGCAGCATTTAGAAATACATCTTGTCTTTAAAAAGACTGGCAGGCAGCTGCTGCCTGGTTGGCAACTCCAGGTAGTGCTGGAGTTCATTTCTGAAGTGCAAAGACAAACTGACAAGCACTTCTGCAAAGGGCCACAGGGGCTCGGGAAGGATGCAAAGTGTACTGCAGTCAGTGTCACACAGAGGCAGGGGGAGCAGCTCCAAAGAAAGCAGCGTGGAGACACCGCTGAGCCTCCTTGGTGAGCAATCTGGCTCCTCCTCCCTGCCCTCCTGGGTGAGCCACCCGGCTCCTCCTCCCTGCCCTCCTGGGTGAGCCACCCGGCTCCTCCTCCCTGCCCTCCTGGGTGAGCCACCCGGCTCCTCCTCCCTGCCCTCCTGGGTGAGCCACCTGGCTCCTCCTCACTGCCATCCATGGGAAGCCACCCGGCTCCTCCTCCCTGCCCTCCTGGGTGAGCCACCTGGCTCCTCCTCACTGCCATCCATGGGAAGCCACCTGGCTCCTCCTCCCTGCCCTCCTCGGTGAGCCACCCGGCTCCTCCTCCCTGCCCTCCTCGGTGAGCCACCCGGCTCCTCCTCATCGCCCTCCTTGGTGAGCCACCTGGAACCTCCTCCCTGCCCACCCTGGTGAGCCACCCGGCTCCTCCTCATTGCCCTCCTCGGTGAGCCACCCGGCTCCTCCTCATCGCCCTCCTCGTTGAGCCACCCGGCTCCTCCTCATCGCCCTCCTGGGTGAGCCACCTGGCTCCTCCTCACTGCCATCCATGGGAAGCCACCTGGCTCCTCCTCCCTGCCCTCCTCGGTGAGCCACCCGGCTCCTCCTCATCGCCCTCCTTGGTGAGCCACCTGGAACCTCCTCCCTGCCCACCCTGGTGAGCCACCCGGCTCCTCCTCCCAGCCCTCCTGCGTGAGCCACCCGGCTCCTCCTCCCTGCCCTCCTGGGTGAGCCACCCGGCTCCTCCTCCCTGCCCTCCTGGGTGAGCCACCCGGCTCCTCCTCCCTGCCATCCTTGGTGAGCCACCCGGCTCCTCCCTGCCCTCCTGGGTGAGCCACCCGGCTCCTCCTCCCTGCCCTCCTGGGTGAGCCACCCGGCTCCTCCTCCCTGCCATCCTTGGTGAGCCACCTGGCTCCTCCTCATTGCCATCCCCGGTGAGCCACCCGGCTCCTCCTGACTGCCATCCATGGGAAGCCACCTGGCTCCTCCCTGACATCCTTGGTGAGCCACCTGGCTCCTCCTCCCTGCCATCCTTGGTGAGCCACCTGGAACCTCCTCCCTGCCCACCCTGGTGAGCCACCCGGCTCCTCCTCCCAGCCCTCCTGCGTGAGCCACCTGGCTCCTCGCTGCCCTCCTCATGCATGACCAACACAGGAACTGCAGAACAAGCAGGGCACCTACAACCCCTGAGTAACTGGAGGTTCAAGATCCTTGAAACACAGAGATCCGATGTAGGAGGGCAGTAAATTGCCCATCCTTCTGCTCTTTCAACAGAGGAGGGGTTAAAAAACAGACAAGCGAAAACAGGAGGATCTAAATAAACTAACCTGTTCATTGACCCTTCCTTAGATACAAAGGCAGAACTCGTGTCCTCCTGGATGGCCTTTTTACAAAAGCTTGTACCCTGCTGCCATCTAATGGAGGACTTTTAAAGAGCCGGAGTTGATCAGCTGCCTGGCTGGGTGTCAGGGGAGAGGAGAGGATTCTGCAAGACACTGAAGTTGAGCGAGCACGCAAGAAAATAAGAACTCAACACCGAGACATTTCTGCAGTCACCCACCTCACCCCTCTAATCCTTTTGAAAACCGAACCTAATTGTTTATGATCATCATTAACCTTCAACTCTTAGGGAAAAATACATATTTTGCATCACTGCTATGTATTGCAAATTGTTTAAATATATGCATTATTCTTCTGGCTGAAACACAGAGTTGGTAGAGGGTTGATACTTGATCTGCCACGGTTTTGCACAAAGTCAAAGAGAAAGTGGTGTCATTCCTGCTATGTCGGTGTAAAAGGTGCAATTGAATCTTTAGAAAGGGTATTATCAGTCTCGTATCTGGCTAGAAAAGCTGGCACAAAGCAGCTTTGTGATAAGAAACAGCAGCAGTGGTAAAGAACAGCAGCCCATGAACTGAAAGCAATAACACAGGCAGGGTGTTTTCTTATCTCCAGGAGGTGATATATATAAACAGTGGGTTTGTTTACTGAAGAGATGTTATTTTCAGTCACCAGTGGCAGAGATGGATAGAGATGGAGATGACCCAAGCTGGAAAAAAAGTTTGAAATCCCATACTCAGAACCCATAGCTGGTCCTTGCTTTTGTCTGCCTTCATCTAGGAAATGTTGTTTATTTGAGTTCCTCTGAAGGAGTACCAGCTGCATCTGCCATTAAATATGGTTTGCAAAACAAGCCAGCCCTGATGTTTAACACCCTGATGATCTCTGATGTCTTTTATTTAAGTAATAAATTAGTGTTTAATTTTCATGGCATTATGCATTACCCAGGAGAGTAATTTAGCAGGTCATTTTTAAAGTAGTGATAAAACTTGGAGTAATGGGACTGAAGCTGCCACTTCTGGAGGTTTGCATTGGGCAATGCCACAAATTTAAGTTCCCTACCATGCATTCAATTTGGATTTAATAAGAGTTATTATATCCCACATTAATTAAAATTGGATTATTTATTGCAAACACTTACAGAGAACTAGCTACAGAGCTCTGGCTGCACATACCAAATTTAGTCTCAGAAGTGCCAAGCGTCAACTCTTTTGAAAAGGCAAATTTGGAATATATTTGGTCTTATCATCCATATCACTTTGGTCATTACAGTGGCATTTGTGCATCATTATCCCTTTCAGGGGGAAATTGCCAAGGATGTTACACAGAATGGAGAGACCTGATGGGGAAACGCTCCCAGAAACTCTGAGCTGACTATCAGGATCTCACAGATACTTAAAGTAACAAGCACATAGTGAAGGCCTCGATGCCGTCAGAGACCCCAACAAAGCAGGACTCTGAGCCAAGTTTGTGTGGGATAAGGCAAAAAGTAAAATCCTTTAATATCAGGAGTACACGATGACATGCACAAGCCTCCCAAACTTTGGTTTCTATGGGTTTTATAATATGGTTCACCCAATCCCCAGTTAACACATCTCTCAGTCCACCCCCGGTCCCACCCCTGTTCCACCCTCTCAGGAGTTGAGTCTGGGTTTGGTGAGACCTCCTCTTCATCAGCTCTTTTCTTCCCCAGCACACACAGGGCTCTAGGAGGTTTTCCAGTGTTCTTAGACCCAAGGTGGTTGGCTTATGTTTATGTCTCATTCTGCAGGCCTTTCTGATAGTCTTCAGCTTTTCTGCCTTGAAGAGAGTCTAAACAGCTGAAAGAATTTGAGCTTCTGGTATGTGCTAGTGGTTAGGATACATAAATAATGAACTTGAGTTGCCAGAAACATTAACACACTGAATTTGCTTTTTTGCTACAGTTACAAGTACTTCTAAAATCTATAAAAATCAAAAAAATTAAAAATCCCATAGGCATCAGCCTAAATTCACTTTTCTTAAGTTCTTCAAGTGTAAGGCAGATGATCTGATGCCCTCATTGTCTCTGCTCCTGCACCACTTTCCTCTCATTGCTGTGACCTGCAGAGAGCTCACCGGCAGCCTGTCAATAGTAGGAACTGCTTCCCCCAGCTCCGAGTGGAAGGGCTGGGCTCTGCTCAGTCAGATACCTGAGTGATCTCAGTGCCTCCCTCTGCCAAACACCCAGCACAGCTCTGTGGGAGCTGCTGCTGACACAGCCAGAGAGTGTCCACACTGCTCAGGGAACTCATGTGGCTGCAGTTCTACAGGCAAGGGAAATGAGGTGATGTCACAACGTCTGATCTCCACAGACACAGTTCTCAGTTGAGCCTTTTAGGGCTTTTCAGGGGCTTCAACCTCTCTTGTTCAATAAATAACTCGACTGCATCTAATTTTATGAGGTTTTACTCTTTTGGTTTTTTATTTCTCAATCCTCTTCATCATGGGTTACAGTAGTTGTGGAGAGAAGGGGAGACGAGCAGAGAAGGACAAAGGGGTGAAAAGGGTGCAACTCAGTTTACAATAATAATATTTAAACTATCCTTGCACAAGAATATTCAAGTTTCAGGAGGGTCTGTGTTCAGAGCTCCTTGTTCACACAGTTGCACACAATCTTAAAACCCACACACACCACGCAAACTGTCCAACATCACACAGCTATAGCTCATTATTAATACATATTTCATAAAAATTGCTAGATTTAAATAGTCAATGCAATTTTATTTTAACTCAATAAAAGAGCTCTATTAATGTTACTCTGTGGGGTTTCTGCAGCTTCATTTCTTGCTTCTGCACCAGCTCAAGGTCTCTGGACAAATTCCATTCTTATCTTAGCAGCACCTGCAAACTTGTCTTTGGTTTGCCAGCCTGCAAATGTCTGAATCCTAACAAGGTGACACCTCTCTAGATGTGCAGGGACATGAGAAACAGTCACAAGTCTGTAAAAACCATCAAAACAAACAATGAATTAGCAGTGGTGCAGAGGAGGTGTGGTTGACTCACTTGCTCTGAGGATCAATGTTCTGACTTTCTGTGTGATGGAGATGAGAAAAATAGGCACAGACCCAGCAGTGCAGGGAATGCAGAGAGAGGCACTTCTATCTAGAGTTGCATCTGGAGCCTGGGTGTGTAAAATGCAAACAGAAAATTTCAGGCCTGTAACAAAAACTCAGTAGGAAGCACAAACATCACATAAAGGCCATTGCAAAGCATTGGGTTCCAACAGTTTGCTCTTCAGCTACTCTTTTTGTAGCCCCTGAGCAGCTGAAGAAATCAGCAGTGTCTAGAAATTCCTGGGAAGACAGAAACAGCCAGCTGGAATGTAGGAACCTGTCTGAGCAACCAATAAAGGCACAAGTTTCCTTCACATTAATCTTATAACAACTTCCTAGTTTTTGCTGAAGTTTTTTTGAGATTTTATTTTAGACCCCCAGAAAAACTAATGTTTCTAATGTTTCTGTATTGTGACAGCTTTTGAAGGTAGAAATCATAGAATCATAGAATGGATTGGGTTGGAAAAGAACTCCCAGATCATCAAGTCCAACCCTTGGTCCAACTCCACTCCCTTTACCAGATCATGGCACTCAGTGCCACGGCCAATCTCAGCTGAAAAACCTCCAGGGATGGGGAATCCACCCCCTCTCTGGGCAGCCCATTCCAATGCCTGAGCACTCTCTCTGTGTTATCATCGAGGCTGAAGAAAAGGAATTGACCAAAGGGCCAGAGCAATCAGTGCTCTCTGAAAGGAGAGACAGGAGTTCCAGTCAGTCTTCCCTTCAGTGGTTTGGAAAGGACCTTAAAGCTCCCCCTGTTAACCCAGCACAGCCACTAATGCCCAAGTGCCATGTCCACATGCCTTTGAAATACCTGCAGGGTTGGTGACTCCTCTACTTCCCCAGGTAACTTGTTCTGATGTGATGTGTGGCAACACTTTGGGTGAAGAAATTTTTCTTAATATCTGACCTAAAGCTCCTGTTATTAGGGAAAAGAGGTTGACCTCCACCTCTCCACAACCTCCTTTCAAGTAGTTATGGAGAGTGATAAGAACTGCCCTGAACCTCCTTTCCTCTAGGCTAAACAACCCCAGCTGTCTCAGCCACCCCTCATCAGACTTGTGCTCCAGTTGCTTCACCTGCTCCACTGCCCTTCCCTGGACTCATTCCAGCATCCCAATGTCTTTCTTGTAGTGAGCGGCCCAAAACTGAGCAGAGGATTCAAGGTGTGGCCTCACCAAAGCCAAGTAAAGAGGGCAATCCCTTCTCTAGTTCTTCTGGCCACAGTATTTCTGCTACGAACACTATTTCTGATAAAATGCTGTTGTCACATTCCTTGGGCTGTTGATACTGAGGGAACTGATGTATTGGTGGATGAACAGGCAAGATACGGAGTTGCTGCACGAGATGAGGAGGCTTGGACAAGAGAAAGCATCATGATGTGATGCACCTTAGAACAAGAAGGAAAGAAACAAAAAGCAACAAGAGTGAGGGCCATTAGAATCATAGAATCATAGAATCGATTGGGTTGGAAAAGACCTCCAAGATCATCGAGTCCAACCCTTGGTCCAACTCTAGTTCATTTACTAGAACAAGCTTTGGCTGATGGGAATTATTCTCCTCACAAAAGCTGAGGTTTTCTGCCTGGGTTTTTTGTTTGGATCTTTGTTTTTACTGCTCTGGGCTAATCACTGCTGAGCTTTACTCTTTTTTTGACCCTCTCCTTGGTAGCTGACGGGCCCTGCTTGAGGCTCAAGTGGCTAATGGTCATTAGGGCAGGTACTGGTTTCTCTCCCTCAGCCTTTTTGCAGAAGGCACAATGTACCAGAAGACTGACACATTTGATTAGCAGCATTTACCTTCACACAGGTCTGTATTTAAGCCCCATGAGGAACTAAGGCCATGGTCCTGTTCATTAAGACAAAATTCAGGATCTGGAGCGAGTCCCTCTCTGACAATCATGTTCACATGCCAAACTTATTAGAAAGACAAGAACTTTTCCTTTTTGTCTTTTTTCCCCCCTGCTTTTCCTTTCTGAAATGACTGATAGCAGCACTCAGTTATAGGTTTGCTGGCAGCAAGCCCAGCACTATTGTTTGAAGTCTGGAGCCTTTCTGTGCAGACACCTGTGATTAAGCCACCTTCGAACAGAAGTAATGTCATAGCATGTCATATCTTAAGTTTTCTATACTTGGCTATTACCCTCCATGACTGGATGTGACTCTTCATGTTGCCTTCTCAGTCATTTTGAGTTGTGTTTTCCTCGAGATAAAACTCATGGGAACAGCAGAAAAGGTTTAATCTTTTGCTTTGAGAGGCCAGTCTGCTCAAGCTGCTCAGCAGGAATACTCAGAGGAGTTAAGACAAACAGAAATCTGAGCATTGGGCTTTACATCCAGAAGGAAAAGCCATGCTTGCCATCTTGTTTTAAAACTTAAGCAGAAGATCTATACAGAGCTTTCAAAAACTTCATCTCAGTGCACATTTTGCCCCTCAAGCTTTTAATTCAAACCATCTCTCTCTTCAATTGTTGTAACATCAGATAGAATTTCTTTTAATATTGAGTAAGTTGGATAAGCTCAGAAGATTTTATAGCAGTGACAGTCAAGTTGTAGAAAGACTGGGAGCTATTAAGGTCAATATACCATTTCCTGATTTGCATCTGTGATTAGCAGAAGAATATCTTCATGTTATAAAATACTGGTCATTTCAGTAAAGAAGGGATCCATCTGCTCTTACAAGTAAAATTTGGCACACAATTCTATTTTTGAACAGCGTTCTCGTTGTGTGATGGCACAGGATTAAGGTGAATTTGGTTACCAAACTGCAGTAGTCTGGTTTAAAATAATCAGCTGATTTATAAGTTTATTTCATTCTTTCTCAAGGTAAAATATACAGATGTGTTGATGAGGCTGGAATCAGGGGGAGGGAGGGGAGAGGGTATGAAGACACAAATAATCTCCACTGATATTCATTTTCAAATATAAAAAAGTGGTAACAGAAGAGGAAAAATGCAAAACTAAGATGTTACAAAGATGAAGGCTCCATTTTGGATTAGCATTTTGCTTTGGCGGGGGGGAAAAAAACTCCACTAATTACTTTGCAAATAATCATTCATCCTTTGACTTAGGAATCAGTTATTTGATGAGGGGAAGGGGAAGGGGAAGGGGAAGGGGAAGGGGAAGGGGAAGGGGAAGGGGAAGGGGAAGGGGAAGGGGAAGGGGAAGGGGAAGGGGAAGGGGAAGGGGAAGGGGAAGGGGAAGGGGAAGGGGAAGGGGAAGGGGAAGGGGAAGGGGAAGGGGAAGGGGAAGGGGAAGGGGAAGGGGAAGGGGAAGGGGAAGGGGAAGGGGAAGGGGAAGGGGAAGGGGAAGGGGAAGGGGAAGGGGAAGGGGAAGGGGAAGGGGAAGGGGAAGGGGAAGGGGAAGGGGAAGGGGAAGGGGAAGGGGAAGGGGAAGGGGAAGGGGAAGGGGAAGGGGAAGGGGAAGGGGAAATATAAGCAGTACTGTCATAAGGCAAAGAAATTGCATAATTACTCATTAGATAGGGGGAAAGCAAGCAAACAAACAAAACAAATAAATGGGAAAAAAACAGACAAGAGAAAAAATACTCTGACAGGACAGGTTTAATCTGCAAAATAATCTTTCAATTCCTGCTGTTTCTCAATAAATATTTATGTCCTTAGGCTACTCTGAGCAAGACTGTTTCTTTCCTTTGTATGAGCATTTGAGCCTTTCACTGAGCCATGACCTTTTTTTTTTAAAAAAAAGCCAATCAGCCCCATTCTGAAGTGGGTCCTGTTGCTGTCTTTGTGCAGCATTCATACATTTTGAGTAACCCACTTTGCTCCCACCCCAGCCCCAGCCCCCATTGCCTCAGCAGGTTCATCTGTTCTGCTATAGAAACTCAATAATGAAATCAGAAATGACAAGGTAAGCCCACCAGTGACCAAGCTCTGAGATGATTTTTTGCTAACCCTTTGATGACTTTCAGTCACATTCCCAGAAAAGTCAAATTGGAATCTGTCATTAATTGGTATTCTCTGTTCTCCCTGGTTGGCTCGTTTGGGGTGTTTTTGCAGGGGGATTGGAAAGGAATGAGAGAGGGAGAAGCAAATGGTTATCTTTACATGATACTCCACTGTTTGCCTTTGAGAGTGTTGTCACTGAAAAGATGTGAGAGTGAATTTCTAGAGGAAAACAAGAAGGCCCTGAATTGCTGACAAATATTGACTTGTGTACATAATGATGTGTACAAAAACTGTTCACTTACACTATAATAAACACAGGTGCCAGTTTTTCCTTCATTGCAGAAGCAGAGTTCCATTTGGTTCCTCATCAAATTTTCTATTTTAACCTGTATTTATTTGTATTTAAAGCTCCCAGCAAATACAAAACAAATTCAGAAACAAATGTCTAAACCACAGTACAACAGCAGACCAGGTTAAGCATCCACAAATCAGAGTGGAAGCCAAATACTCTGTTCAGTGTGTCCTTAAGCAAACAGGGTAAGAAGGGTGAGAAGGTGACCCACCTCCTCATGCACAGACTGGACACTGCAAAGCTTTGCTGTGGGGAGCCCAGTTTGGCAGCTGCTCTGTCTGTTAGCAATGACTCCAGCAGGAAACACGCAATGCTGGTTTCAGGCTGCCTATTTAGAGTCTGAACAGGGAGGGAAAAAATTAGTTTTCATTCTAGTTACTAACGTGAAGGCTGAATCTGAGCCAGAGCAGCCCCACTCAGAGGGTCAGGCTGCAGTCAAGGTAATTAGGACGAGGTAATTAAGTTTACAAGGCGTGGTGCAGCTCTACACACACCAACAAACTGCAGCCAAGCTGCTACAGCTGAATGGTGCCTTAGTTTGAGGGAAAACCAAAATGTTTACCAAAGCCAGAGGAGAGGATTCCTCCTCAATAACTATGACACCCCTTATTAGATTAAAAAAAAAACACCTTTTAATTAGAAAATGTGTATAAGAAGGATAACTGTTCTTAAATAATGGAGATGGAGATATATAGATATAGATATAAATCTAGATTATAGATATAAGATATAGATACAGATATGATAGATTAGATATAGATATAGATATATAGATAGATATATAGATATAGGTATAGATATATAGATGGATATATAGATATAGATATATAGATATAGATATAGATTAGACAGACAGAGAGATAGAGAGATAACTATAAACAGATCAGAGCAAACTACTCCCCCAGCACCAAAAAACTGTGGGTTCCTCCTGGAGCAGTTCTATTTATGGACAGTGTCAGTGTCACACCTCGACTGGCTGCGAGGGGAATTCTCGGTCTTTTCCCAGCAAGGCAGAGACAAGGGGATGAACAACTCATGTGGTGCAGGATGGAGCCTTTCCCGTGGGGGAAGAGCAAACTCTCTCTCTCCTTGTCCTTTGTTTAAAAGAAGGAAATGCTGGGAGTTGAGGAGTGCTGGTAATTCCCAGAAATCTCCTTGCAGTTGAAGTCAGTCCCCAGGAAAAAGGTCTGCAGTGTGTCCCAAAGCAGCTGTGACCCTCCTCTCTCTCCTCTCTCTCTCTCTCTGAAGCTCAGGGTGCCCAGAGATGGAAGGGGGGAAGGTGAAGAGCAGAGCCAGAAGGAGCTCTCACCAGCTTAGCAAACAGTGTCTCTTTCCCAGCAGCTGCCCAAACACAAAAGTCAAGGCAGCACCCAGGAAAAGCCTCTCCCCCTCCCAGGTGCTGGGGTTCTGTTTCTCACATCTGCCCAACCATTAAGGTGGAATCTGGAGCCATCAGCCACTCATTTGTTGTCAGTCCTGGCACTTCAACGCCCCAAACCTTTGTGTTGGTAGGGTGAGAATTCCCTGAAAAAACCCTCTCACCACCACCTTCCTTTGTTTGAACCTTTAACAAATGGCAAGAACACAGAGCCTGAACACACAGCCTGTCCTGGTTGCTGGCTGTGGGAAGGCTGTGCTGGCCAACTTCTGCTCTCAGCTCACCAGCCCTCCCTCTCACTGCCTGCAGAGGTGCTGGGGGGACCTGGGTGCAGCCACACAGCTCCAGTGCTTCCATTTCCAGGGTTAGCTCTGGTTTGGTTCCAAGGCACTTCTTGATTCATGTCAATGTTCCCTTAGACAAATGCTACGCGTGTTTTCATCCTTGGAAGAATTTTCTTCAAGAACAGAGAGTGTCATGTAGCAACAAATCCCAAGGAAATTAGGTGGTTTCACTAAATCAGATCCTGTCTCACATCAGTTTCTCTGCAGGGAGGTTTTTCCTCCAAGACTGCCTTTTAAATGCATATTTGACATCTCAGTTAATCAATACAAGTAGATTTTGGTCCATTTGTGCCCTAATGCAACTCAGGAGTGCCTTGCACAAAGCCTGCCTTTTTCCAATGAAGAAAACTGTAAAATCAAGTGTCAGAGTACAGCTCTTCCCTCTTGGAGAAGAAGAAAGACCTTGTAGATCAAAGTGAAGTGCACCTCTGAAGTCAAGCAGCCCAACCTCCTCACAGGGTGTAAATAGTTTCTTATTTAGACCAAATACAGACCATAGCTCCCACTCTTTAGCATAGCCTGTAATCTTTCTCAGCACCAAATGCCTCATCTAGTAGCTGTGACAGTAAGCAGGACAGTGTGCTGGTTTAAAGGTGAACCAGCAGGGGAAATTAACTCACCACGAGAGAGATTATAAGTCAGACCTAAAATTTAATAATAATATTACAATAACAACACTGACACACAAGGGAAATTGCTTTCAACTCACAAAACCCCAGCAGTATAACCCAGTGTCCTGGGGCACAAACCCAAGGGGGTTTGTTTGCCCTTGTGCTGAGACCCCTGTGGTTCCCCCAAGTCCAGAGCAAAAGGAAAAGAAAAACCTGTTGGTGCAGGCGAGGGCTGTGGTCTGGGCGAGAGCGGGGATCTCCTCCTGTCAAGGTCCTGCTGCTGCTCTGGATCCAACGAGAGGTTCCCGAGGTCTTCTTACCCACCACTTATGTACCCTCAGGGAGCACCCAGTCCCTCCCCCTGGGCGGGGACTCACCCAATGGGTGATTAACTCTGGGAGCCAGGGGGTGTTGAACTGTTGATGGCCCATTAGCAGCTCCGCCCCCTCAGGCTGGGTGTGAAGGTGATAATGGCTCCCTGGGCAGCTGCTGCTAATGGCCCATTGACCTTGGGGAATGAATAGAGGGGGTAGAATACACAGCTTTGATCACCCCCACACAGGGTTAGCTGGTCCCTCCTGCTGAACTAGGACAGACAGTGATGTTCCCCTCTGAAAAGTTTAGATCTTCCATGTCAGATATTTCTTTATTTTTCTTATAAATGGAGTCCTAAGGAACGTTCTGCTTTGGGCTTCAGGATAGCATAAGTGATACAGTGCTTTGAGGTTTAAGCAAAGCCTGATTAAAAATCACCAGCAATCATCAGCGATCAAAGAAATTTCTTGCATTTGTTTATATTTAGACAGGAAAGAAATGTCATAACAAGTAATGCAACATGATGGGCATCTCACCATAATTGCAGTGATGCAAAATTGCAAAACACTGTGAAGAAATATTTGCTTCTTAACAAGCAGTAAAATATCTGTCAGCTCTGCTCTTTAGGTGTTGCTCGATCTATTATTTATGCATGTATATATATTTTTCTGCATAGATGATGTTGCCACATTGATATGTTGTTATTTGAGCAGGCAGATCAATGTTAAGGATTGTGTTCTCCACTTTCCAAATGTTTTGACGCTCATTTAATGACTTCAGACAACACCAATACATTTGGAGAACGCGAAAAGGAAGAGGTAAATTTACATAATATCATTGTCAGCACTTATACCACAGTAGTGTGTTCAAATTCCAGCCAAGTTCAGTGTTCTGTTTTAAGAATAAAGCTGCTCCTTTGCAGCCTAGGATTGTAACCACAGTTTGCTGCAAATGCTGACAGTCCTACAAGATCAATATTCAAAACCCTTGTGAAGGAAAAGAGAGAAGAGTATTTTCTTCACCTCAGAGATGTTGGACTCTGGAGCTATGAACGGCTTGGCCAGGGGCACGTTTGATAAGGATATCAGAACCAGGAAACTGGATTTAGAATGGCCCAGTGCCTTTAGCCCGAGTCACCCTCACATTGCAGATAGAAATCTTCATTGCAAGGGATTCCTTTTGTGTTCTGGAAATCTGGTTTTGGTTGTGTGTGCTTTTCCCACTCAGTGCCAGGCTTTGTAAAGTGTATTAAAGCAGTTTTTATCTGCAACCTTTTATTGCTTTATGCCAGCTGAAACATTCTTTACAAGTTCAAATTTCGGGATGACTGCTTGGTGGAGAGACATTTAGCATGGGAAAGATACAACAGGAAGAGGGAGGGAGAGGCAGAGAAAGAAGGAACTTTGGAGTTTTTTGAGATACCTTTTTCACTCTGTTTTCTCTTTCACTGTACATTCTTTTGGCTGAGATGCAGAAGATTTGGCAAGTAAACATCAAGTAAATGCTCTCAGATTTGTTTCAATTGAGTGCAGTGCCATGGAGAGTGGAACTATGCCTAAATGTTGTGCAAGAAGTCAGAATCAGAACTCCTGTAGGGACAGAGAAGTGTTTTGCCTTCACAAACCATTTCACTTCCAAAATAATAATGTCATTTCAGTTTTTTAATAAAGTTGATTTCCTTGCCACTTTTATTCAAGGCAGGACCATT